>NW_020885071.1:219381-220326 GCF_003945725.1 Corapipo altera | reverse complement strand
ATGGTGACACCATCATCACCCTGTGCCTGATGACACCCTCAGCACCCTGTGCCTGATGACACCCTCAGCACCCTGTGCAGTGGTGACACCCCCAGCACCCTGTGCCTGATGACACCCTCAGCACCCTGTGCAGTGGTGACACCCCCAGCACCCCACACGGAGATGACAGTGCCAGCACCCCTCACAGCAGTGACACTGCCAGCACCCTGTGCAGAGCTGACACTCCCAGCACCCTGTGCAGTGCTGACACCCCCAGCACCCTGTGCAGTGGTGACACCCTCAGCACCCCACACGAAGATGACAGTGCCAGCACCGCTCACAGCAGTGACACTGCCAACACTCTGTGCAGTGGTGACACTGCCAGCACCCCCTGATGACACTCCTGGCACCTCACTAACAGTCACACAGCCAGTACCCTGCCAGTGGTGACAGCATCAGTCCACATATAGTGGTGACATCACCAGCACCCTGCTAATGGTGACACCACTATTATCCCACTAATGGTGACACCACTATTATTCCACTAACGGTGACACCATCATCACCCCACTAATGGTGACACCACTATTATTCCACTAATGGTGACACCCCCCCCCCACTAACAGTGACACCACCATCACCCCATAACGGTGACACCACCACCACCTCACTAATGGTGACACCTCCATCACCCCACTAACGGTGACACCACTATCACCCCATAACGGTGACACCATCACCCCACTAATGGTGACAGTACCATCATCCCACTAACAGTGACACCACCATCAACCCCCTCATGGTGACAGCACCACCACCCCATAACGGTGACGCCACCATCACCCCATAATGGTGACACCATCACCACCCCCCCAATGGTGACAGCACCACCCCATAACAGTGACAGCCCTGTCACCCCCCAATGGTGACACCATCACCACCCCATAACAGTGACAGCCCTGTCAC
>NW_020885071.1:212822-219371 GCF_003945725.1 Corapipo altera | reverse complement strand
ATCACCACCCCATAACAGTGACAGCCCCGTCACCCCCCCAATGGTGACACCATCACCACCCCATAACAGTGACAGCCCCGTCACCCCGTGCCGGTCCCAGGGGATCTCCTGGCACTGAGATGCTGCTCGGAGCGGCCGCAGCTCCGGCTCATCCCCCACTCCCTGCCAGCCCCACGCCAGTATCTGCAGCAACACGAAAACCCAGCCGTGTGGAAAATTGTCATTTTGAAACTGCATTAATTAATCGGGGACTGAAAGACATGAGTGACGTGTCCCTGTGACACGGCGTCGGGAGGGACGGGGCTGCGGGAGGGAAACGGAGCCTTTCCATGGAAAAATCACCCAAAAACGCACGTGCCACACCGGCAGCTTCCGTTCCCTGCACCAAAACCTCACACTGAACCTCAGAAAAACCACCTGAAAACGCCCAGGAAGAGGCAGGAGGGTCTGAATCTGATTAAATCCGTGGCAAAAAATACCCACCCCTCGTGCTCCCAGTGCAGCCTGTGAGACACGGCACAGAGACAGCGGCTCCTTCCTCCTCCTCCTCCTCCTCCTCCTCCCAGACTGAGCCTCACCCTCACCCAGGGAAGGAAAAACAACCCATGAAGGTGAAAAGCCAGGAGGAAACACGGTGCCAACACCCAAACTGGAGACAGGCTGAGGAACCAGAGCTCCCCTTTCCTGGGAGGGAGCCAGAGCAGGGGGTGGGAACATTTTGTGTGTCGAACATTTTATGTCCTGAAGCTCGTTCCCCAGGTCACATCTCGTGTCCTGGGACCTCAGGAATTTGTTACTTGGAATCCCAGAATCCCTGAGGTTGGAAAAGCCCTCCCAGCCCATGGATCCCCCCTGTGCCCCATCCCCACCTTGTCCCTAGCCCAGAGTGCCACAGCCAGGCCTTCCTGGGACACCTCCAGGGCTGGGCACTCCAAACCTCCCTGGGCAGCCCCTCTGTGACAAACACATCCCTATACTGACCCATGGTGGGTTTTGCAGATCACAGAATCCCAGAGTGGTTTGGGTGGGAAGGGACCTTAAAGCCCATCTTGTTCCACCCCCTGCCATGGGCAGGGACACCTCCCACCAGCCCAGGTGGCTCCAAGCCCTGTCCAACCTGGCCTTGGACACTTCCAGGGATCCAGGGGCAGCCACAGCTTCTCTGGGCAACCTGTACCAGGGCCTCCCCACCCTCCCAGCCAACAATTCCTTCCCAATCTCCCATCTCTCCCTGCCCTGTGGCAGTGGGAAGCCATTCCCTGTGTCCTGGCACTATAGATGTGCTCACTCCTTGGATCCCCAGCGATGCCCACACCCCCTCCACGGGCTCCTCAGCCCTGGGCAAGAGGAGATGTTTTTGTCACTGACATTCCTCTTTGAGACACGCTGTCTGCATCCATATTCTTAGAGAAACACGTGAATTTTTCGTTTTAACTCCTTTTTAGCCGCTGGGCAGCAGCTGGCTGGGCTGGGCCCATCTGCATCCCAGGGCCAGCGGAGGGGAGGGCCCGGGGATGTCCCTCACCCACACCCTGCCGTGGCTCCTGGAACACACAGTGATTCTGAGAACAGCTAAACACAGCGATTCTGAGAAAAGAACAGCCCGTGAGGTGCCACTGATGGCACACACAGGGCAGGGCTGTGCTCCTGCTCCCCTCTCCTCACTCGGTGGCCCCACACGACTCACCCCAACGCACTGGGGGTTCGAAGGAGGATCCGAAAGTTGTCGCTTCAATGAAGACCTGACAGTCCCCCTCATGAGAAACACGGGCTGGCCCGGGCTGGCCCAGCTGGAACCGTGCTGGCAGCGCCCAGGCCAGGACCCCACTGGCTCTGGTTGCTGCACTGGGACCCCTCCAGCTCCTGACCCCACAGATGTGACAGAGCAGCTCCAGCACCGACACTGTGGGTACACCCAGGGACAGAGCACAGGGAGGACAACACTTGGTACATCAGTGCAGTCCATCAGACAGGTTGAAATCACAGCACTGTGGAATCACAGAATTGTTTGGGTTGGAAAAAATTCTCAGACCATCGAGTCCGAAACTGTCCCCCAGCACTGCCCAGATCACCCATGTCCCCAAGTGCCACCTCCACAGGGCTTTGAAATCCCTGCAGGGATGGGGACTCCACCCCTGCCCTGGGCAGCTGTGCCAGGGCTGCACAGCCCTTTCCATGAAGAAATTGTTCCTAATTTCCAACCTAAACATCCCCTGGTGCATCTTGAGGCCGTTCCAAGGCCCAGCAACCACTGGAGCTGAGGTATCCCTGTGGTTTTGGGGGCTGCTGGTTCAGTGCCTCTGTTCCCCAGCACAGCTGAGAGCTTCTGCAGCTCTCCCTGGTGAGGGGGCAGGTCCACAGAGGAGCTGGGCAGGACTCTGCTCCTCCATGGTGACCATCACAGAGCTCACGGGGTGAGGAGCCCCAAGATGCCTTCTGTGAGCAGGGCAGAGGTGGATCTGAGCAGGTTTGTAAACTCCTCTCTGACTCTGCCAGAGCTTCAGCCTTAGAAAATCCTGGGAATTAGTGGCTCGTTGCACGTCCTTCCCAGAAACTGCCCCGGGGAGGACACAGAAGATGGATTTCAATTTAGAGAAACCACGAAGGGAACCTCTGACCCGGCTCCTGAAATGTTTGGGAGCTGACTTGGATTTATTGTCCCCGGCTTATCGAGTCTTGTATACAAGAGTTGTGAGGTTTAACCTAAACCACTCTCAATATCTCCCAGGGAAAAGGGCAGAGCTCTGCCCTGGGCACAGATCCCTTCAGCAGAGGTGCAGGAGGGGAGGGAAGCAGAGCCCGTGAGAGCTTTTAGCAGCTCTACAAGCTGCTGTTTCCTCATCACCTCCCTCACCCCACACTTTAGCTGGAGGTCCCCCCCCTCTCTGGGGACCTGCTGTCAAATTTACCACAACCACTGAGACAGAGGAGAGTTTTAAAGGAGAATGGGATGAAAAGAGCCTTGAAAAACTCGGGCTGGAAGGAGCCTGGGAGGGTGTCCAGACCAACCTTTGAAGCAGGGTCAGCTGCAAAGTGCTGCTCAGGGTCTTCTTCATCCCTGAGAGTTCCCCCAAAGGGAGCCCCCCCCACCCCTCTGGGCAGCCTGCTCCTGACTTTACCCACTCTCAAGGGAATTCCTCTCCCAAATCCAGCCAGAATCCCCCACCACTGTGTGACAATGCACCTCTGGAAAGGCTCTGGCTCTGCTCTCCCCTCGCTCAGGAGGAGACAGATGATCACAGCTGGATTTCCTTTTGCCTCCTCCTCTCCAGGCTGAACACAACCAGCTCCTGTGTCACCCTGAACACAGGGGTTTGTGGGACATGGGCATTAGGAAAAGCTCCCTCATGGGCAGGTCCCAGAGAGATCCAGGACCTCCATCCTTAGAGGTTTTCAGAGCTTGCCTACATGAAGCCAGAACTAACTTGATCTAGTGCTGGCAGCAGTCCTGCTTGGAATCATGGAATCATTTAGGTTGGAAAAGACCTTCAGAATCATTGAGTTCAACCACCAAGTCCATCTGCAAGGCCTTGAGCCTCTGTGATCAACTGTGTTCACCGAGAAACTCAGAAATCTTGTTTCTCAAGAAATAAACATTGATTTTATCACAGAATCATCATGGAAGGGTTTGGTTTGGAAAGGACCTTAAAGGCCATCTCCTTCCATGGGCAGGGACACCTTCCACTATCCCAGGTTGCTCCAAGCCCTGTCCTTGAACACTTCCAGGGATGGGGCAGCCACAGCTCCACTGTTCCATTTTATTGCGTAGCCTATTCCTAGGAACAGACTAAAATAAAAGGGATCTTGCACACACATAAACCCAGGAGCCAGCAGGTTTCAGATAAGCGATTCAGACAAGCAAACATCTCATCATGCCCCAAATACTCCAGAAAATACAGTGGAAACAGACCAAAAAGGAGAACATGAACACACAGCCTGTGACTCCCGTTCGTGGCTCCGCACCCTCCCCGTGGGACACAGCCCGGCCCTGGATGTCCAAAGGCACCCCAGGACAGCAGGGGCTGCCCTGAAAGTGAAATGCCGTGTGTCCAATGCCTAATTCCCCTTTCCCATGCTTCCCCCAGGAAGGATGAACTGGCCCCTGAGCTCGGCTGCCTCACGTCAAGTGCCATCGGGCTCCAGCTGAAGGGCTTTCATCATATTCCCTGTAAGTGGATATTCCCTGGGAGCCCTTGTCCATGCTGCAGGGGCTTTCCTGGGAAAAAAAAGGCATCTTCTCACCCAGATATTCTTGCCATACCTGGGGGTGGGAGGGGCACTAAGCTGAGCCCCCCAGACCCAACACTGCCCTTGGCTTTCTCTGCAGCTCTTCTTGCTCAGCCCTCGGCTCCTCTGTTGGGAAAAACTCTTCCCTGGGAGGGGGCTGAGGCCAGAGAGGCTGTGGCTGCCCCTGGATCCCTGGAAGTGTCCTAGGCCAGGTTGGATGGGGCTTGGAGCAACCTGGGCTGGTGGGAGATGTCCCTGCCCATGGCAGGGGTGGCACTGGATGATCTCCAGGGTCCCTTCCCATCCAAACCACTCCAGGATTTGATGACTCTGTGATCACACCAACATGCTGGAAGGCTGCAGAAAACTGCACAGCTCTTGTCACAGAGGTAACAAAAATTACATGTGTTTTCTGTAACTTCAGGTGCTGTTTTGCAGCCGAGGGCTGTGGGAGCTGCTGTTCACAAGGTGAGGTGGGGAAAGGACGTTATTTGCTGACACAGGAACGAACAGAATCATTGGAAAATGCAGCTGTAAGAAAACACCTCGTCCACCCCAGCTGGGTCCACTCTTCCTAATTCCCTCCTGGCAGATGTTTATTCGACATGCTGTGAAAAACCTCTTCATTCAGAGTGCCCTGAACTCCAAAGTGATGTTTTCAGCACAGGGGGCTGGTGATACGGCCCAGCTCTGCAGGGCAGGGGCAGCAGCTCTCCCCTCCTCTGTGAACGGGTCCTTGCTGCGCCTGAAACCTCCCAAACCTGCTCTCAGTCCTCTCTGCTCCAGGTCCTTCAGCCCTGTCAGGTGAGCCACAGGTTAACCCAGGATGAGCTTCTTCACTGCCCTCCTTGGCACTTCAGAGAATCCCAGAACGGTTTGGGTTGGGAGCGACCTTGAAGCTCATCCCATTCCACCCCTGCCATGGGCAGGAGCACCTTCCACTATCCCAGGTTGCTCCAAGCCCCGTCCAACCTGGCCTGGATCATTTCCAGTGATGGGGCAGCCACAGCTTCTCTTCCAAATATCCCTGCAATTTTTCACAGAACCACAGTGTCGTTTAGGTTGGAAAATACCTCAGTTTTAATTCTCATCCCCATCTCTAAAGCCCCAGCAATCTCCTCCTGACTGATGCCAAGAGCAAACCCAAGTCCCTCGCAGGAAGGCTGAATAGTAATTAATTCAGGACAGAAATAATGAACTACAGAGGAATTTCAATTTACACGTCTTTCTATTTTAACAGAAAACCCCTTGACAACTGATTTTGGAGAAAACTTCTCCAACCACATTTAAACCTGCTTTGCATGAGGCTCATCCAGCCCACGCCGCTCGGGCTGCACGGGAGGGAGCAGGAGTTTGCTCTGGAGTGTCTGCACTCAGGGGATGCTCCCCCTGGGCTGCTTTTCCCCAATACACATTTGCCTGAATTACTGGAAACCTGTGATAAAAACTGGAATGCTGTCGGGCCGGTTTGCTGCAGGACGTTGGGTCTTGTCCTTGCAGCTCTCAGAGGCTCAGGTTGGTTGGTGCTGGAATCACACCAGGGCACCACAACTGCCACAGGTCCCAAACCCCACTCTCTGGGAACCCCATCCCTGCTCTGCAGCCCCCTCTGCACCCAACACCACGGGGCTGGAATTTCCCTGCAGGGTATTTCCTCCAGGATCTGGGGCTCTACAGCCATTTGCCGTTTTCCTTTCCACCAGTAATGCAAAAATTATTTACGTTCACCAGGAAGGGAGGAGAAGCCCTCCCAGTGCTGCACATGGAGCTGCTGCTGCTGCTGCTGCTGCTGCCTGAGTAATTCCAGCTCGATCGAAGCGTGCGCTAAAAATAATCCACCCCCCTCCCTGCAAACACTCTTCGAGGGAAATATTTAAACCAGAACACAGGGCCCCTAAATCAGCCCCCCCCTCCCTGGCCGGTGCCGTTAACCCGATTGCTGGCTGGAAATTGAATTTCCCTGTCCTCCTCCGTGGCACAGCAGCCGGGCCAGGGGCTGCAGCAGCTCCCTGCTCCCCCAGCAGCACGCCCAGGAACACATGAAAGGCTCATTAGTGGGGCAGGCTAATAACCTTTCCGAGGCATTAATACAATCCCCGGCTCAAACCCAAGGCGGGGATGGTTTCATGGCAACGGAGGGGGAGAGGCTGGGAGCCCCCAGACCCCCCCCCGGTGCCCCCGGCTCGCTGGGGCGAGGATGGGCCTCCACCCCTGTCTGAGCACGTCATGTTCCCAACCTGCAGAGGCACAGGGTGCTCCAGAATGGGAGGAGAAAAGTGCTCTGCACAGAGTGTGGGGTGAGACCCACCCATGGACACACTG
>NW_020885071.1:191151-212812 GCF_003945725.1 Corapipo altera | reverse complement strand
CCCACAGAGGGTGGGAGCTGCCCTGGGAGGGGGCTGTGGTCAAACCCTGTCCCCACAGAGGGTGGGAGCTGCCCTGGGAGGGGGCTGTGGTCAAACCCTGTCCCCATGCAGGGTGGGAGTGTTCCCAGCCCTGCCTCCCTGCCCCTTCCCTGCACATCAGGCACGGCAGAGTCCCATCCCTGTGCCATGTCTACTCCCTGCAGGATCACACACCGTGTCTGGTCGAGGAGGAGAGCAATTCCCTCATTCTACCCCCGGGTGAAGGACGATTCTCCCTGGATTATGACAGAGGGGAGAAAGGCGAGAAGGCGCCGCTTGGCTCTTCCATTGGTCAGATCTGGAGGAATCCATGTTCTGCAGCAGTTCCCACTGAGCAACCAAACCCTTTTCTGGGTACAAAGACGGGATCAGCGCGGCAGAATCCACAGAATCCACAGAATCTAGAGGATTCCTCCCCCATGCTTTGCTATCTCTTGGCTTTCCCTGGGCCCCCTCCCCGTGCCCCAACCCCCCCCTGCCGGCCCGCCGCCCGCCCCCCCCCCCCCCCCAGCAGGTCTGTCCCCCCCAGCCCCTCCGAGCTGTTTGAACTCCCCATTCATGGGCCGCTGTTTGTTTTCATTCCCCGCTATCCCCCCAGCTGTGGGACCGAGAGCGGGGATCAGGAAACAATAAAATCCTGGTTACCACCACACAGAATGCCGCCTTTTTCCCTGGCTCTTTTCAAAGCCTGACATTTTTGCTTTCATCCGCCATTTCCACAGTTCTGGGGCATGTGCTGCCCCCTCCTTCCAGCGGGGCCTCACGTGGGGGTCCCGTAACTGTGCTCAAGATGGACCAGATTGTTCCCTCCCCGCCCGCCGCCCACCCCGCGCCCGCGTTCCCAGGACTCCTACGGTTTCAATTCCCATCCCATTCCCCGACCGACTTGGATTACAGAGACTAAAAAGCGAGTGTTATCTTTCAGAATTATCCCAGTTTCGTTTCCAGGCCCCTCAGCTGGCACTTTTATCCCTTTGGCTCATCGCTGAGGTGCCCGGGGGCGGAGGGGCCAGCCCAGCCCAGGGGTGCTCGGGGCCAGAGCAAAACAGCTGAATCCTGGGAGCACCCAGCCCAAGCACCACAGTTCCCTGCTCTGGGATTTCCCTGCTCTGCAGACAACAGCAGGGACACGTGAAGTGCTGCGGGTCCAATTTCCCCTCCCATCGTTAAAACAACAGCTTGGGAAGTTCCCCCAAGCTGAGCAGCAGCAGTGTAATGAGAACATCCCCATTCCTGCTGCTCAGACACAGCAGAGAAGCCACCTCCTCTCCTAGAAAACACCAAAAGCTTGTGGTCATTGAATCATGGAATGGTTTGGGTTGGAAGGGACCTTAAAGCCCATCCAGTGCCACCCCCTGCCATGGGCAGGGACACCTCCCACCAGCCCAGGTTGCTCCAAGCCCCGTCCAACCTGGCCTGGGACACTTCCAGGGATCCAGGGGCAGCCACAGCTCCTCTGGGAAACCTGTGCCAGGGCCTCTCCACCCTCCCAGCCAGGAATTCCTTCCCAATATCCCATCTAACCTTCCCTCTGGCAGTGGAAGCCATTCCCTGTGTCCTGTCCCTCCAGACCCTTGTAATGGCAGAGGTGCTCCAGACCCACACCAGGGATGTCCAAGCAGACAGAGGGATTGCTCTTGCTCCAGCATTTTTTCATGGCCATGGGCCAGGCAGGACTGGGGGACACACTGCTCTGAAGGCCAAACCCAGCTCCCCTCCCACAGGAGGTGCACTTTTTTGATGATCTTTTGCTCCATCTGTGTGGAGGAGAAGAACTGCCCATGGTGGTTCTTGGGCAGGATACAGGTACTGTGGTGATGGAAACCACCCAATTAAAGAGCATAAGAACCAGAACTAATGGGTGTCTGATCAGATCCAGCTTTTTAAGAGTCACTGATGAAATTCTTCCTCAGCAATAAGAGCACAGAGCTAAAAACAGCCTATAAACACGTTTGCACATGAGTGTCTGAGCAGGCCAGGGCATGTGGCTCAGCAGGGAGTTGGACAGGAACCCCGGCTCGGGGGAAATGCACGACAGATATTGACAACAAAGAGGTGCCTCGTAATCCTGGATGAGCTGTGCTGCCTTTTCACAGCACAGGAAAAGAGCTCCAGGCTGCTGGGGGCCAGGGGAGACAAAAAGAGACACGTCCAGGAGCCCCCATGTAACCAGAGGATGAAGGGCTCGGTTGGCAGGGTGGGACAACCATGGGACACGAGGCAGGGACAGGGCAGGGAACAGGCGTGAGAGCAGCTGAAAGGAGGGACTGTCTGAAAGGATCACTGGTGACCGTGAGGCAGGAGGGTGAAATCCCCCAGCCAGGGCACAGAGACACCCAGGAATCTGCCCTGGCACCCCTTGGACAGCAGGCTCTGGAGAGAAACCCGGTGCTGTTTGGGTTTGCTGACTGAAGGATTTTGTCAGCACAGGTCAACGTTGTGATTTGTGGCTCTTACATCCTCGTAAGAGTGAGGAGCAAATGGGTTCTGCTGAAAGACAACCTGCTGGCTGGAGGATCCAGGAGGAATTCCTCAGGGATTCATCTGTTTCATATTCTAATTACGTGCACAAAAATAACCACGCTCTAATGACACTTCCTGATGACATAAAGGTTAGGATGAATCATTAATACAGAGGCAGCACAGAGTATCTCACACACGATCCGGAGGCTCTGGAGGATGGGAACGGCGTGGGGTGAACTCACACATGACAGAGCAGGGTTTGGGATGCCTGGGATTACGGATGCCCACGGGATGGCAAGTGGGGACTGGTCCCAGGCAGGTGTGAGTTACTGCTAATTCCAGGTAAGCCACCAGGGCAGCACAGTCAGGAAAGGAACCCCAGGGCACACTCTGGAGGTGATTGCCATGAAAACACATCCTCACCCAAAATCCTGCCACGGACCCCCTGCAGGACACACACCCAGGCTGGTCAGCCTGTGCCAGAGAGAGGAATGGGAAATGGAAAAGGAGAGAATGGGGGAGACACAAACTCTGTTCTCCACCCTAGCAAAAGTAAAAAATATTCTTGCTAGGAAGGACAACAGCGTGGTGAAAACTCAGGGATGAAAATACAAAAAGTCCTCTGGGTGTCCAAAAGTGTTTGGCCAAGGACAAGGGGGAATGGTTTCCCACTGCCAGAGGGCAGGGAGAGATGGGAGATTGGGAAGGAATTGTTGGCTGGGAGGGTGGGGAGGCCCTGGCACAGGTTGCCCAGAGAAGCTGTGGCTGCCCCTGGATCCCTGGAAGTGTCCCAGGCCAGGTTGGACAGGGCTTGGAGCACCCTGGGCTAGTGGAAGGTGTCCCTGCCCATGGCAGGGGGTGGGATGGGCTTTAAGGTCCCTTCCCACTCAAACTGCTCTGTGATTTGATGATTTTTCCTTCTGATACATCATTAACCCAGAACTCCAGGACCTTGAATGCATGGGATAACTGACAGGAACAAAGGGTGCCTATGGAACCAAGTGTCACCACGAGCACGGGAGCAGGATGAGCCCTTGTTCAAACACCGACTCCAGAGCACAAAGTCGAGTGGTTTTGGAGGGTCTCAGTTTGAGATGGGTCTGTAAGAGTTCCCCTGGGAACCCTGCAAGTGTTAGAAAGGGTAGAAGTCACAGTTTCCTCCTACCAAGTGCACCAAACCCCACACAAGGTCACCACCCAGACCTCAGGATGGTGACCAGGATAAAATCACCTCTGCAGGGGCGACTCATCATCGTCCAGGGACCAGAGCTCAGGAGCTATCCCAGCTCAGTGCTCAGCTCCTCTCTGAAGAGACTTATTCTAAAGGCAGAAAGCTGCACAACTTGGGCTGGAGAGTCCCTGAAGAGTTGCCTGGAGAGTTTTTTTGGCCCACTGATATCCATTTTTAATAAATCTTGGAGTAACAGGGAAATTCCAGAGGGTATATTAGCGTTTTCCTGGATAATGTTAAAAAGGAAAAGTGGAGTGATTGGGTGGATCAAATCAGTGAGCCTGGCCTTAAAAACAGGCAAAGGAGTCTCCTGAGAGGAGACAGCAACAGAGAAAAATGGAAGGATTGTAACTGAGGATCAGCATCAGGAGCTTTTGCTGGGCTGTGGCAAAGGGAAGTGGAGCCAGTGAGAACTGAGGGAACCAGTGGTGATACTGGAATACCTGAGGAAAACACTTCTAGACACCACATTGTAACACAGAGAGTGAGGAGAAGGTGCTCACAAGGGAAAAAAAAGCAGCCAAACAGAGGCATTAATTAAAGATTTGAACAGTCAGAGGTACCCCCCTTCTCAGGTACCCAAAGGCCACGGGGAGCTGACTCTGTCACAGCAGGCTGATGCACTCACAGGATGGAGATACAGAATACAGGGATGTGCAATCCAAGGAGCAGAGGTAAAACTAAACCCAGCTGGAGCCAGGTATGAACATCCAGGGCTGGAGGCAACGTGTTCTCCCACAGCCTGGGGTGCAGCAGTGGGAGAACTGGGAATGCCAACCTACGGATCCTTCATGTCACTGGGTTCCACAGCCATATCAGGGAGATTCCTGGGTCAGATACTGAACACAAAATGGGATTTTGCTGGATTCAAAACCTGAATTAACCAGGGGAAATGTGCCATGAGAAGAGGAACAGGCTGGTCAAACGGCCACTCCCCCTCAGGAGTCCATGGAATCACGGAATGGTTTGGGTTGGAAGGGACCTTAAAGCTCATCCAGTTCCAAATGCAACACGAAACCGCTCCCTGAGAAGTGAAGCTCCCAGCCCTGGGGGTGTTTGTAACAAGCCCCCCCATTTTTTACATTTAGGCAGCACAAGCTCAGAGAAGCACATAAAAAGCAATGGTAGTGGAGCAGTCATCTTCCTGAGGCACTGGATTGTTTCAGTCACTCTGAAAAGGGTGCATCGAGGAAAAACCACCTGATTCATGGAAAGAGAGATGACAAAAATGCAGAACATTGTTCCTTTCAAAAGAGAAGAGGGTTGTGCACAGTAACACACAATTACTGAACAATCTGATTTCTCTGAGCTTGCAACTCTTGTCATGGAGCTTTACTCCATAAAGCTTGAAGGGAACTACCCAGAACAGAGACTTCTCAAGCCCTGGGCAGGAGGTTGGACTGGGGACAGAATCACAGAATCACTCAGGTTGGAAAAGACCTCCAAGACCATCAGGTCCGACCTGTGACCGATCCAGTCATTCCCTGAACACCTCCAGGGATGCTCAGACCTCCAGACATCCCTCCCACCTGCAGGAGAGTCATCCAGAGATCCTCAGAGCCGGCTCACGAGCGAGGAGGAGCAGCCACGAGCCCCTTGCCAGGAGGGCCCTGACACTGCTGCACGTCTTGGCGTGAACAGGCTCGTAAAGGGACCCACGGGGTGAGGGAGGAGAAAGCAATTCTGGTTCCAAATTGAGCCCCTGAGACCTCACTGACGTGTGCAGAGGAAAAAAAGGTACGGAGTCATCCTGGGGGAGAGCGGTGTGGGGTGGTGATGGAAACAACCACGAACTGCGCCGGAGGATTAATCATTAATTAATGATGCGGCTTCGGATGCTGAAAGGGGAGAAAACACTGGATGGATTTACAAGGCTGCTCATCTGTTGTTTAAACCTGGGGCTCTCGTGTCAGAGGAGGTGTAAAAGCAGCCCAGAGCTCCAAGTTTTTGCAGGGCCTTACAAACGGCGGCTCGAGGTTTGGGTTGGTCGGGAAGGAGGCGAGGGGGGAGCCAGGGAAGACAGAATGTGGGCGAGGACAGAAAACTCGGGAAAATATTTAAATTCCTCATGGCTTCCATCACTTCCTGGAACGCTCTCCCAACACTTCATGCTGTCCTCCAGGGCTCTGGAGGCTGCTGTGCTTGGGAAGCTGTGTGTTGGGGATGAACACGGCCAAGGCAGGTGTTGCCGTGGCCCAACCTGCTGCTAAACCAGCCCAGCCCTGTGTCGTGCCGTGGAAGTGGCTCAAACAGGAGTGATTCCCATGGGAACACGGGTTGTGGCCACTCACACGTGTCCCAGGGCTGACAGAGGCACCCGGGCCAGCACCACAGAGCACGTGGAGGCTCTGGGACAGCACTTGAGGGCCGGGACAGGAGCTGCCTGGAACATGAAAAATAATGAGTTATTCATGAGAGAGGAGTGCTCTGCCTGCAACAGCAGCACTGTCACACTGCACAGCTCCAGGAGTGCAGGGGGAAGGTCACTGTGTCTGCTCGGGCTCCAGGAGTCAAGGCATGAAATAAAAAAAATAATAATAATAATAATGATTCCCTTTGGCTCGCTGGCCCCACTGAATCTATGACCAGGCCTTAGCTCAGGCCTTTGTGGTTTTGTGTGAGGCTCTGTGCAGTGCAAACTGAGAGCAGTTAATGCTGCTGGAGCAGCCACAGGGTGCCTGTGATGCTTCATGGAACTGAGACACCATCACTGGTATCGGGGACTGGGGTCGACTCTGCTACAGAGGCACAGAATCATGGAATGGTTTGGGTGGGAAGGGACCTCAAAACTCATCCTGTCCCACCCCCTGCCATGGGCAGGGACACCTTCCACTAGCCCAGGTTGCTCCAAGCCCCGTCCAACCTGGCCTTGGACACTTCCAGGGATGAGAAACCACAACTTCTCTGGGTAACCCGTGCCAGGCCCTCCCCACCCTCAGGGTTGGTGACACCGGGGCCTTTCTGGCTGCCAGTGCACACTGCTGGCTCATGTCCTGCTTTTCAGCCACCCAGAGTGATGACCACCAGCCCCACCAGCTAAACTTGGCAGCTGGGAATACAGGCTGTGATCCTGGGGAAGCACTGGCACCATCACTGTGAGAAACCTGGGAATTCCCAGCTCTCGTGGTCTCTGCTGTCTGTGCTGAGCTGTGTCTGAAGCTGGATGCTGAACTCCCTTCTCACCTTCTCACCCTGAGCTCCTCCCAGCCTACAGACCTAAATCCACACAGAGAGTCACACCCCAGGCTGTTCTCAGTTGTGAACAGGGGTATAAATGGCAAAATATTATTCCCCTCTTGCAGTTAAAATGAGTAACACGTGCTCGGGGTGCTCCTCTCCCTGGCTAACAGCAGACACTGATTTGTCCAAGATGTGGGCAGGGAATGGGCTGCACTGAGGCCAAACTACAGTTATTGCACGAGAGGGGCCTACAAATTGCCCGAGGCCGAGGGTCAGCCCCGAGCTCCTCCTGCAATGGCACTCGTGGCTCGACCACCCCAGAACATCCCACAGACACTCTGGGTGATCCTCCCGGGGCCCAGCACAAGGACACACAACGGGAACACCAGGAAACCTCTCTGGCCACGAGCCCTCCCAGCAGAGTTTATCTTTGTGAAGATAAAATGACAACAAAATGAACAAACCCAAGAGCTCACACAGTTGGGTCCTGGGCAGCGCCACTGAAACCAGCACCAGCGACCTCACCCTCTGCTGCTCAAGCCCCTGGTCTCCTCCAAAGTGAGGGGAGTTTGCTAAATGCTGGGGATGTTTATGCACTTTAGGTCAAAGCCCTAAAAATAAAGATTTTTAGGAAGATGGGTCATTCACTGACCACGGACTACCACGATAAATACAGTGGTATAAACAGGATAAAGAAATGTAGATTTTATTCCCAATAAACTTAAATCTAACCACTGAAAAATAAAAAGTGTACACGTTTGATTTCTGTATCTACATATTTTCTCAGAATTAAGTTGTTGAAACAGATTAAAAGACAAATGAGCAGTTTGATGAGCAGAGCACAGCACAAGCACAGTTCAAGGAAAGCATCTCTCATTGCTGGAGAACTAATCAGAATCAACTTTTTGAACCCATTTCAGGAGGACTGTGACTCCAAATAAATGTTAACTTGGAGGACTGAGAAAAACAGACAAAATTTGTAGTTCTTTGGGTAAATGTACCCGTGCTTCATGCAGAAAGCAAAGGCTGACAGTGCCCTTGACTGGTCACCTCCACACCCCTCGGAGCCACACATTTCCATAGGTGAGGAGCAGCTGGAACTCAGCAACTTTCCCCACTTTTGTGAAGTGTTACCTACATAAAACTCCAGGATTTGTCATCCTTTTTTGACGTTCCTGGCTGTCAGGAGCAGCAGTGAGAGATGCAGATGAGCTGCACACACCCTACAAAGGAAAGCTGCCCCAACCATCCCAGTCACTCCTGGGGTTTGCCTCCACAGCACTGGCCTACACACGGAGCAGGGAAGTGTAAGGGATGGGATGACACAGGCAGGAGGCAGCAGAGCAGCCTCGTCACAGCACAAACCTCATCCCTCCTCCTCTTCCTCCTCCTCCTCCTCCCTGGTCACACTGCTGGGGATGCTCGGAGGCTCCACACACACTGCTGGGGCAGGCAGCATTCCCAGGGGAATCACAGGGTCAGTGAGGTTGGAAAAGACCTTCCCAGAGGAATCACAGGGTCAGTGAGGTTGGAAAAGCCCTCCCAGCCCATGGATCCCCCCTGTGCCCCATCCCCACCTTGTCCCCAGCCCAGAGCACTGAGTGCCACAGCCAGGCCTTCCTGGGACACCTCCAGGGCTGGGCACTCCAAACCTCCCTGGGCAGCCCCTGCCAGTGCCTGACCACCCTTTCCAGGGAGAAATTCCTCCTGCTGTCCAAGAAGAAGAAGAAAGGATGGCACTTACCCCCTAGCAGTGCATGGTGCAGGCTGGATCTCAGGGGGGTGGGTTTTGGCACCTCTCAGGAGGGACATTCTCTGGTCCCCAGGAGCTGGTCTGACCCCAGGCTCCTCCTGCTCCTCGGCTCCAACACCACTCCCAGCACTCCTTTTTCCAGTTGTGGGTTTGGAAAAGGAGTAATGGGAAGGATGCTCGTGGGATTCACACTGGTTCAGCCCTGGTGAGGCAGGACAAGGCCCAGCTCCTTTCCCTGGAGCACACATCCCTGAGAATCCCACCAGCATTCCTTCCTGGTCCGGCCAGAAATGAACTGGACTCCCACCTTTAGTCAAAGTGAAAGATTTACCAGAGCTGAGGGAAATCTGAGGAAGCAGGATCCACCCTGGATGGCCAGGAGAAGCACCAGCCACCATGTGGATTTGGGGGGGAAGAGCTGCTCTCCCCTCTTTGCTGCGCCCCAAGCCAAGGATCCCAGGCTGCTCCATGGCCCCACAGCTGCTGGAGGCATGTTTTCAAAAGCCAGCTCCTTGTGTCCCAGTGAAGCTCCTTTGATCTCTGGAAGGAGTGGCTCCCCAGCTAATCCATAACACACGGACACGGAGCGTGACGCACGCCCGGAGCCTCTCGTGGGATGGTGGGGTCTGTCCACGAGCTGCAGAGAGCTCCAGAGGAAGGGAGAGATCTGCAAGGCTTCATCCTGTCACTGCCAGAGGTTGGATACCGGGAAGAAATTCCTCCCTGGGAGGGTGGTGGGGCCCTGGCACAGGTTGCCCAGAGAAGCTGTGGCTGCCCCATCTCTGCAAACCTTCAAGGGCGGGTTGGACAGGGCTTGGAGCAACCTGGGAAGGTGTCCCTGCCCATGGCAGGGGACTGGAAGAGCTTTAAGACCCCTTTCAACACCCAAACCATTCCATGATTCTCTAATGCTGTGATTCTTGACATCCTTGATATGAAAATGACGGAGTTCTTGCTACAAAAATGATGAATTTCTTGGGAGGAGCCACTACCAGCAGTGGGAGATCTGGGACCAGAGGTTTCCAGTCTCAGGAAGAGGGATGTGTAAAAGGGATACAGGCTGGGTTGGAGTGAACCTGACTGTGACCCCCCAGCTCAAAGAGGGCAAAGCCAGCTCCCGAGGCCGTGCACCAAGGGGTGGAAGGGCTGCAGGAGTCTCGGGGAGAAACAACCGGGGCCAAGAATTCGGCAGCGCCCTTGCCACGAGGGCACGACTGACAGACCTGACCCGGCAGGAACAGGGCTCACCTGCCACCTGCCCTAGTGGAAGATGTCCCTGCCCGTGGCAGGGGGTTGGAATGAGATGAGATTTGGGGTCCCTTGTCAGCCAAAGCTCCTGATGGCCCCGCTCTGGGTGCTCCGACACGCCCGAGCGCCCGGAGCATCGTGAGGGCACAGCCCCACTCAGGAGATGCAGATCCCCCAGAATTCTGTGTCTTGTTTAATCTGATGGGCTCGTTACCGCTGTCAGAAACGCAGGATTAGGCTGCCAATGAGCTGGAGAATGGAGGCTGCTGGAAGCAAACATGGGATGCTTCCAAATGAGCCCAGCCACGGGGGCAACGGCTGAGGGAGGTTTCTCGGGCCCTGGAATTCTGATCTTTCTTAAAGCAAGCACCCCCCTCACCTCCACCTGGTGAAATTCAACAGAGAAAGGTTCAGAGGAAGGAAAACTGACATCCACGAGAGCAGGGCTTTCATGGAATCATCCAATCCCAGAACGGTTTGGGTGGGAAGGCACCTTAAAGCTCATCCCATTCCACCCCCTGCCATGGGCAGGGACACCTTCCACCAGACCAGGATGCTCCAAGCCCCGTCCAACCTGGCCTGGGACATTTTCCCTACACAGCATCAGTTAAAACACTGAGATTTTCTGTTTCTCTGCTGTTTTAATTCTTTGTGGGTTTAAGCACATCTGCTTCGGGCTCATGAAACTGGAGGGGCATTTACAGTAGTAAATGACAGGCTAAATCACAAATACAATACAAGCATTTGTCTCTAAACCCAATTTGGATTACACGATGATTTCGGTCCGTGGAACAACTCACATTTCTCTTTGATAAATAAAAAAAAAAACCCTGAGAGGTTTCAGGCTGAAAACATCACGGAAGGCCAAAGTCACAGCTGGAACTGATATTTCACACAGTCAGCTCTTAGGTAGGACCATTTTGATCCAGGACTATGGATAAATTGATTCCAGGTATGGGGTTTTTTTTTTCCCCTTTCTGTAGCACAGTGTAATATTTACACCAGTCTTGACCATGTGAAGCACTGGGATGTTTTGATAGCCAGGCTGTAAATCCGTGTTGTGCCTGACACAACATCTGAGCAAAGCAACATCCAGCCTCAGCACTGCCAAGGTCTTGGATTCACAATATTTCCTGTGACACCAAACAGCACCGTGCCTGTATTTTCTGGGTTTCTTCATCCTGCTTCCAGCACGTTTCAAATCAACTAAAATTACTAAAAAAAACCAAACCAAAACAAAAAAACTCCCATAGTTAAAAAAGGTTCTACCCTTGCAGGAGCACCACAAATGGTGCCTTTTGTCGAGGAGATCCATGGACAGAGGGGGAAAAACCCAGACACACCTTTGGAAAACCTACGAGCAGGTCAGAGCAAGAGGTGCAGAGATCTCTCAGCTGCTCCACCTGGGATGAGTTTTAAGGGTAACCGAATCCTCAGGTTGTGCCAGGAGAGGTTCAGGTTGGATATCGGGAACAATTCCTTCCTGGAAAGGGCTGCCCAGCCCTGGAGGGCAGGGGGGAGTCCCCATTCCTGCAGGGATTTAAAAGCCAGGTGGAGGTGGCCCTTGGGGACACGGGTCAGTGGCCTTGGCAGTGCTGGGGGATGGTTGGACTCGATGCTCTGAGGGGGCTTTTCCAGCCTCAGTGATTCTGTGATTCCATGAATCCACCCCAGTGTGACAACAGCAAAGCAGACACCACAGTGCAAACCCTTTTCACAGGTGTCACACCCCCCCAACCCCACCTGCCAGCACTCAGCTCCCTGGGGACACAGCTGAGACCTGGGTGACACAAACTCTGGGCTGAGACAGAACATCGAGTGATGGAAGGGTTTGGGATGAAGGGACCTTAAATCTCATCCCATCCCACCCCCTGCCATGGGCAGGGACACCTCCCACCAGCCCAGGTTGCTCCAAGCCCCGTCCAACCTGGCCTGGGACACTTCCAGGGATCCAGGGGCAGCCACAGCTTCTCTGGGCAACCTGTGCCAGGGCCTCTCCATCCTCACAGGGAGGAATTCCTTCCCAACATCCAATCTAACCCTACACTCTGTCGGGGGAATCCATTCCCCCTTGTCCTGTCCCTCCAGGCCCTTGTCCAAACTCCCTCTCCAGTATTCCTGGAGCCCCTCTGGGCATGGAAAGGCTTCTAAGAGGTCTCCACACAACCTCCTCTTCTCCAGGCTGAACAGCCCCCATGCTTTTAGTGCACTGTGTTGACAATCACGGGGTTGTGTCTCCTTGTAGCTCCTTCCTTTGCTCCAAGCCCGAGTGCAGAAGTGTATTTGTGGGCTGGGGAAATAAAGAACAACCTGGAGAGGGGCCAATAACGCCGAAGAAACCACCGGCTTCAAAAAGATAAAAGTTTACTACACAGTTAGTAAAGAGAGTGATTTATGCTCAACGGGCTCGTTTGGCTGTGTCAGGCCATACCTAAACCCTCGTGCTGCACAGAACATGCTTTAACAAGATGTTTCAGGGCTCCCTTTGAAAGAGACAACCCTTCTGAAGAGGCGAGGTGGAAAAAGGGATCGCTCCCGACAGAGGAAAGGGCCAAACCAGAGCAATAAAGTCTGGGGAACAGATGATGAACTGAGTCCCAAATTGCTGCCATCTGTTATCAACCTTTGCCCAGCGAAATGAATTTCATGTGAGGTCAAGAAATCCCGAACTGCCATTTCCTCATTACTATTAATAAGGGCCAGGTGCCACATAAACCAACAGTGGATCCAGATGTCCCTCACGTGGCTTTGATTACCCCTCTAGGCCCGGGTAGTGATGGGAGGGAGAGCACTGCAGATGCACACACAGGATTAGTCCCTCTGCAATTGAGTTACTGGGCATTAACAGCATCGTTCACCTCCCACCCCAGGGGTGCAGGTCAGCTCTGGGTGCTCCCTCAGCGAGGTGACAGCACTCCAGGATGATGGGACCGACCTGCACACACAACGTGGGCTTCTCCTGGATCTTCCACGACTGTGGGTGAAAGGATTTTTGTGGGGCTTCTTCTAGAGGCCACAATGAGGGAAGTTTTTGTGGACGCCCCATCCCTGGAAGTGTCCAAGGCCGGCTTGGACGGGGCTTGGAGCGACCTGGGCTGGTGGGAGGTGTCCCTGCCCATGGCAGGGGGTGGGACAGGATGAGTTTTAAGGTCCCTTCCAACCCAAACCATCCTGGGATTCTGTAAGCAATCCCTTCCAGAAGCAACAGCCAAATGGCTCCCATTAGGATTCCGTCAACATCTTGCTGGATGTTCTTGAGTGTCTGAAAAAGCACCGTTCTCCCTGTCTCTGAAATGGACACAACTCAACACCGAATACGTGACAATGGATGGTTCTGGAGTTTGGTTGAGGTTAAAATGCTGTGGAAAAGCTGCTCATATCCACTATTTATGGCATCAGTCGGGTGTATTTGGGTGCCAACCCGGTGCTCCAGCCCAGCAGAGGGAATCAGGAATTGCAGGGAGCTGAGCTGGATCACACCCGAAGGGGGACGTTGCACGCGCTGTCTGCACTTCCCTCAGCTTATTTACGTGCTGGAGCACTTGACTACAGAGTGAGGAAAGCATTGTTTTAGAAGAGTCAGCATGGCTTACGAAATTCAGCAGGGAAGCAATAAATATTTCACATCCTGGACTCGGCAAGGACGATCGTTTAACCACTTACAGCCCAGGCCCAAGGAAAACACACTGGGAGAGACTATTCCAGAATCCTGTCGTCGGTCCTGCCAAACTCATCGTCAGCATCACGTTTCCCAGGGACTAAACAAACATCAGCCGAAATCAGCCCTTGCCAAAACAAATGCAAACCCTCGTAGTACATCCCTCCAGTCATCGCAGCGATTCCTCCACGACGGAAACACAACACCCAGGCCCGGGAATATCCGTCCCCAAACGTGGCAACAAACGGTTCTGTGGAAACGTCGGTGGGAAACGAGAAACAACAGCAACACACCACAGCAAAGTCCTCAGGAACAGGAGACAAGGGGCGGAAACACCCACGGAGAGGGAGAGAATCTTCAACAGAAAACCCAGTGTGACCTCACCAGTGAGGTCTTCCCTGGTGATGGATCAAATGTCGAAGGCCAGGTTGGACAGGGCTCGGAGGAACCTGGTCTGTGGAAGGTGTCCCTGCCCCTGGCAGGGGGTGGGATGGGCTCAGCTCTAAGGTCCCTCCCGACCCAAACCATCAAATCCCAATTTGATGATCCCTACAGGGCAATCTGAGCCCTGAATTCATGGTCCTAAACATTCCCTGAGCCTGCAGGGACGCTGCTCATCAGCCTTTAGAATGTTCCTCCTGCTCTGCTCTGGCACAAACCATCCTCTCCTCCCGTGGCTCCAAAGGGTTTGGACCTTGCCAAGCTCCTGCTGTTCCACCCTCCCTCACCCACAGGTGCTCACCCCCATCTTCTGCCAAGGAGCTTAGATGGGTGACACAACCCCCCCAGCCCTGGGAACCACATCCAGCCCCTTCCAGCCTGGACTGGTGTTCCTCAGAGGTCTGTGTGAGGTTAGGGATGAGAGCTCCCGGCCTCACCTCTTCCCCAGGAATGCTGTGCTCCACAGGACCATTCCAGTGCTCTGCTTGGCAGCTCAAAACTGGCTCCTCAAAAACTGCATGGGCAGAGCTGCTGGCACAGGAGAAGGAATGTTTCGAGCTGGCTTTGCTGCCACAGACAGCTCATTGTAAAGCTGAGCCCTGGGCAGTCCACAAACGTATCTGGGTATTTAAAACCCACTGCTCAGTGGCCAAGAAGCCAAATTTCTCCTCGGGGGGAATCACAGAATGAAGTTGCTGTTGGTACCCCAGGCCCCCAGCCCTGGGACACCCCCCAGACCCTGCTCTGACCCTGTGGGCCCTGGGAACACCTGGGCTGTGGCTTGTTGTGGTGGTTTGAGACCCCCAAAAATCCAATTTCCAAGTCCAAGCCTCCCTCCCACAATTTGCTTCAGCGTGAGAGGGTTTTTTCAGACATAACACATGACACTTGTTTGGGCCAGAGACACAGGCACAGCTCAGGTCTGGGGCTCATGTGCTGCTCCCAGGCACCTCCACATCACAGGTGAGTCCAGGCTTGAAGACTCGATGTCCTTGGCTGCTGAATGCTGCTTGGGCACGATGTGGGATCACAGGATGGAATGGTTTGGGCTGGAAAGGACCTTAAATCCCACCTTGTCCCATCCCCTGCCATGGGCAGGGACACCTTCCACTGGACCAGGTTGCTCCAAGGCCTGTCCAGCCTCTGCTTTGCAAGTCCTGGGTTCTCCCAGTGCCTGGGGCACCTCAGGGCCTGCTGCTGAAACCAGGGAGAACTGCCTGGATTTAACCCTCCTGGAGAAGAGGCACTGCATTATATATCACACACAGCTTTCACACACTTCCTGACAGGGAATCCTAGAAGACTTTGAAGGACTTCCAAGTCCTTTCCAGCAAGGCAGGCTGATGCCTCCTCACACAGGGAATATGCTGAACACAAAAATAAGCTCTCAGGGCTCTTTGAGCCCCCCAAGCACACATGGCTCATGACCAAGCCTTGACTTTCCTTATGACTCCCCCCCCCCCCAAAATTAATCCACAGGAACTGCACTTCCTGGTGCAAACCTCTCACAACTGTTTCATTTCTAATCCCCCATTTCACAGACAACGAGCGTTAAAACAAAAAACAAAAAAATGAAAATAAACAGAAACCTCTAGAGAATAAAAGCAGGAACATTTTTCAGGCAGCCCCTGATAGGGGGACCTGTTCAGGACACGGAACCAACCCCCTCAGCTGGGTTTGAAGCTGTGCCCAGAGCTTTGTTCGCGGGGCAGTGGTTTGAGAGCTGGGACTTGGCAAACGGGTCTTCCCGCCAAGGCAGCACTTGGAAGGCAAGGAACTGAACAAACTCCTGCCTGTTTCTGGCTGTGTGATCCAAAACGTGATTAAGGGCAGAGGAATGTGATTCAGGGAAGGCATGAATGGACTGGGAGGGGGCAGAGCCCGTCCTGCCTCTCGCACGTCCCTCTGCACGGGACAGCCCAGGAACAACCACCCGGCTCCCTGACAGCTTGGAAACATCTCTGCTTGCTACAACACAGGGTCAGAAACAGCCAAGTGCTCTCCACTGTTCCAGCCTCTGTTTGACAACACTTGGTCCCTCGTGCTGTTTGTGTGCTCTGGACAACGGGATGGGGGGATTGGAGCCCCTCTGGGCTGCCAGCGACTGACAGGGACCCCTCCCCAGCCGAGCATCCCAGAATGGTTTGGGTTGGAAGGGGCCTTAAAGCTCATCTCATCCCACCCCCTGCCACGGGCAGGGACACCTTCCACCAGCCCAGGGTGCTCCAAGGCCCGACCAACCTGGCCTTGGACACTTCCAGGGATCCAGGGGCAGCCACAGCTTCTCTGGGCAACCTGTGCCAGGGCCTCCCCACCCTCCCAGCCAACAATTCCTTCCCTATATCCCATCTAACCCTCTGGCAGTGGGAATCCATTCCCCCTTGTCCTGTCCCTCCAGGCCCTTGTCCAAAGTCCCTCTCCAAATCCCCTTAGCTCTGCCTCCTGGCACAGAGAGCAGAGGGTGGCCGGGGACGGCTCCCGCAGCCCCGGAGAAACTCGGCAGTGCTCTGGGAGAGGGGACTTCTTTCTGTTCAGAGAGACACCAGATCTCCTGCAGACACTGTCTCCACTTCAGTGTTCATCCCACGGTGACAGGGAGCACCACCACACGATTCAGGGATGTGTCTCTTACCTGGCTCAACCACCACAGGACAGTGAAGATCCACCAGAGCAAACACTTCCAAGACTAATCCTGGCGCATATCCATGGCTGCTCCCTGCCAAGCCTTCCTCCTCACATCCAAAAGTCTTCTGCCAGGGGCACTGCTGCCAACCAAAGAGCCAGGTGAGGGCCTTCTTCACCTCCAGTACCTGGGGGCAGCACAGACCCGTCCCTTCCATTCTGAAATGTCTGACAGATGAACTCCATCGTTGCGTAGGATGGGCTCCCCACACAACTCATTGGCTCTTCTGGGAGGTCTTCAAGGTTTGATAAAGGTTGGATGGAGCCTGGAGCAACCTGGGCAGTGGAAGGTGTCCCTGCCCATGGCTGGAGGGCTGGACTAGTTGAGCTTTAAGATCCTTTTCCACCCAAAACCACTTGGATTCAACGATACCCTCCGGGAGACCCACAAACACGCTCTCAGCGTGGAGGCACCAACCCCAAGCTGATCCCAAAGCTCTGCCTGTCCACGTTAGGAAGCTGAACCACACACAGGAGTGTTCCTGGCACTGGAACAAGGTAATTTTCAGGATCCAAGCGTTGGAATGCTCGCTGGGAGGGCTGGGACACAACTCAGTGGGCACATTCCCTGGCAGTTCCCAGGCACACTGCTCCCAACACCAAGTGCAGCCACGGGCTCTGGGAGGCCGAGGAGTCCCAGGATCATTTGTGTTGGAAAAGACCTCCAAAAATCATCGAGCCCACCCTGTGCCCCATCCCCACCTTGTCCCCCAGCCCAGAGCACTGAGTGCCACAGCCAGGCCTTCCTGGGACACCTCCAGGGACTGGGACTCCACCTTTGGACCTCTGGCTGATGCAATGGATGCAGAACTGAGCAGCAGCCTCGGATTTGGGTATCGACAGGAGACTCCTCCAGGTGACCCAGGGCTCTGCAGGGCTGGGAATTCCCCACTCACGGGTTCCTGCATCCCTTGGGAGAGGACACAGGTGTCACCTGAGCTGGTTGCTGGGCTCAGCTCTGTTGTAGCCACGGCTGAGGAGGTTCAGCTCGTTCAGGGGATGAGCACTGCTGCCCTGGCACTGCTGCCCTGGCACTGCTGCCCTGGCACTGCTCAGGCTCACTGGGAGCTCTCATCCACACACTCGACCTGAACCCTGGGAGGAAAAGGGGAACTCCTGATCCCTCTCCATGGGGTTAAAGGAAAACCCCCCAAGGACTTCCACGCCTTCCCAAGGGTTGTTGGGTGAGTGCACGTCCACTTCTGCTGGGTAACACAGCCCTGGGAGCCACGAGCCCAGTGTGCTCTGCTGCTCCCACGGTTCCCACCGTTTTCTGAGAGGAAAGGATTCCATCCCAGCGTTTCAGCCCTCCCGTGAGCTCCTCCACTGTGTTCCTGGGCCTGTTTGGCATTAGAGCCGGGCTCTGGTGCCGGAGCACGAGCGCCTGACGCTGCTCTGGGTCTGTTGTATGGATTGTGGGACACGCCAAGGACCCATCCATGTGATGTACATCGCTGGGAATCCCTTGAATGTTCCTCTGGATATAGAACAGCGCAGCTCCTACGGCTGCTCCTCTGACTACAAAACAAAGAGGGTTTAATACTTAGCAGATTGTCCAAGTTTCTCACCAGCTGAGACGTGGAAACAGTCCTGTTGTAAATTAGGATCTTTACTAGCTGGGACACAACAATCCCAGCAGTGGTGGGGAACAGTGTGGTGGGCCACGAACACCATGTGGCCCAAGGCTCCGTCACTGCAATAACATCCCTGCAATAACATCCCTGCACAAGGCTCTGCTCCTCCAGGGTGTGCCCAGGACCGGCCCCAGAGAGCCCCAGACAGAGCAGAAACTGTGAACATCTCGAGGGAAGATCAGCTCTGAACACAGGGCACAGAAGTTTCTGGACTTGCCCAGGCTCAGAAACAGTGTCTCCCTCCTTCTAACTTGCCATGATCTCTGCCCAAGGCAGGAAGGGACCTGCAGCCCCAGCAGTGAAGGAAGATCAGAGGTTTCCAAAGTGGATGCAAATGTTGCTGCTCTTGATGTGCTGCTGGTCCCAATCCACGACCCTTGTTCTGCCTGTTATTTACCTTAACCCTTCATGGAAATTCCTGCTGCCACCACACAACTGATCCTTCTCACCAAGGGCTGGGAGGATCATCACCTCACACCCCCAAGGATCAGCACCCAGAGGCTGCTCCACATTTTCCCTCGTACAAACCCAGGTTGGACGGGGCTTGGAACAACCTGGGACAGTGGGAGGTGTCCCTGCCCATGGCAGGGGTGGGACTGGATGGGCTTTAAGGTCCCTTCCCACCCAAACCACTCTGGGATTTAATGACACTGTGGTGATGGGACAAACCCCTGAGCAGCCTGTTTGGAGCAGAGGGGGTGGTCTGGGTGGTCTCAGAGCTGCCTTTCCACCCCAGCCAGTCTGTGGTTTCTGTGTGTTTCTCAGCCAAATGCAGCATCCTGGGATTTCCAGCCTTTCCAGGCTGCCCCTTCATATCTAGGAGAACAGTTCTCAGCCCAGGCAAAGGGAGGATGTAAAGTTTCAGCTCCTACAGACCAGCAAAATGTCCTTTGCTTGGTCAAAATCTGCCTTTCTCGAGGCTTTTTGGCTCATTCATCCCCGATTCCAACAGAATTGGCCCGGACAGAATGTCACTGTGTTGACATTATTTACTTTTGGCTCATTATCCTCCTCCTGACACAGTGTTCCAGGGAAAGAAGGGAGGTAAAATTGGTCAAATTCTTCCCTGATCTCATATTTCCCCTTTTGCTGTATCCCTAATCCAGATGAAAGCACAGCACAGGAAAAATGAGCTAATGTATAACACTGCCTTTCCCTGCAGAGAATTATTCCTAGGAATGATGCTGGGTGGGAGAATGACACACAACACAGCATTCCACTGGCACAGCCAGGAGCTGGAGGACAGGAATGGTGGTGCCTTGGTTCTTCTCCTTCCTCCAGGACATTCCTTGAAGATCCTTCCAGGTGCTGCCACCTGGTCCCTCCAACGAGCCAAATAACTTCTGCCAGGTGCCTCAGCAAACCCAGGGACAGGCTGAGATTGGGTACTAGGAAAAAATTCCTCGCTGGGAGGGTGGGGAGGCCCTGGCACAGGCTGCCCAGAGAAGCTGTGGCTGCCCCTGGATCCCTGGAAGTGTCCCAGGCCAGGCTGGATGAGGCTTGGAGCAACCTGGGCTGGTGGGAGGTGTCCCTGCCCGTGGCAGGGGGTGGCACTGGATGATCTTTAAGATCCCTTCCAACCCAGGCCATTCCATGATTCCATGATTCCCTGATCACCCAACAATGCCCTGGGCTCCAAGAGAAGGTGCCCACTCACCAACACCTCAGACTGACGACAGAACACTGAGAAAAGGCCACCCAGGAGTCACCAAAAGCCACTTTCAGCACATGTGGAACTGAAGTGTTTTCACCATTTAAAGTCACCCCAAAACACACAACCCCCTACAAAGAATCAGTCACCAGAATTTCCAGTGCACGTGTCCAATATCCAATCGTGCACGTGACAAACAAGGTGTGAAGCCCCCCAGCAGTGCAAACCCCAGGGCTGATGGTCACTACAGCCCGGGCAGAGAGGCAACCATGTTCAGAAACACTGCAAACGTGCCGAGCTGCAGAGAGGACACCCAACATCTGGCTGATCCTGAGAAAAGCAAAAGGGCTCCCTCTGGAGTGGATCCCGAAATTAACACAGGATTCGGGTCTGCACAGACAAAACGGGAATGGGCAACAAAGCCAAGGCTTTCCTGTCTCTGTCAGCTCACAACTCCTGCTCACAACCAGCACCCCGGGGCTCCTTCAAGGAGACTCTGCCATGGCTGAAGGACATGGATCCATGCCCGGAATATTAAGTCATTAATTAGTTTTTCATGCATGGACTTGCATGTGGCAAGGAGGCAAATTAAAGGGTTCCTGAAGAGACAAGAAAGCTTTCTTAGCATGTGAAACACTCCAAAGGATCCCCAACAAAACAAATCATGAAAGCCAGCTGAGAATCCCCCCCCCATTTTCAGCCCTGGATGGTCATGCACGATTCCAGGAAAGCCTCAGGAATCCAGCCACTGGTTGTGCCCCCGTGGCAACCAACTTCATTTGAAAGGGAGAGAGCAGTGGCTTTAAGGACACACACCAAACATGCTCTGCTGGAAGCTGATGGAGGCTGTTTGCAAACCCAGGAGAGAGAAAGGCCCCGCAGCCCCACGGTTTATTTGCACACGAGCCAATTAACAGAAAATGGATTTCATGCAGGAAGAAAAAAAAAAAAAAAAAAAGAGTCAGATCACCTACAAAGTGAAGTCAACTTACTGCCTGCTTTTGCTCTTCCTCCTAGAGGTGTTGGCAAAAGAAAAGGGCGAAGAGAGAAAGAGGAAAGATTAATTATCACACGAAAATGATAATTTTCACACAAAACACACAACAGCCACAGTGAAAGGACAGAACATGGGGACTGCAGCAAACACCTCCACGCACGACAGGAACGAGGACACAGGGCACCAGGGCCGTGGTGGGGGAGCAGGGGGGACACTTGTCCCATTCTCAACAGAACTCTCTTTAAAATGGCCCCCACCAAGGATGGATATCACAGTATGGATCCCCTGGATCCAGGGGATATCTCCTGGTTTCCACAGGACCTTTCCTGGCTCCAGCCTGGCCTGGGGGAAGGTGCCCCTGCCCGTGGTGGGGGGGTTGGAATGACATGAGCTGGATGGACCCTTCCAACCCAAACCAGTCCATGATCCAGTGATTCTCTCCTGCTCCGCACTCAGGAGGCCTCCTGAGCTGCCCTCAAGGCAACAGGCACCAGATCCACACTCCAAAGTCTGGGAATCCCACCTGGAGTGTCCAGTGCTGCCCCATGGCACAAACTTGCCTTCAGAGACCCAAAACTGCCTTCAGAGAGACCCAAAACTGCCTTCACAGAGACCCCAAACCTGCCTTCACAGAGACCCCAAACCTGCCTTCACAGAGACCCAAAACTGCCTTCACAGAGACCC
>NW_020885071.1:183030-191141 GCF_003945725.1 Corapipo altera | reverse complement strand
AGACCCCAAAACTGCCTTCACAGAGACCCCAAAACTGCCACAGCCCCAGGGGAAAAACATCACCCTTCTGGTCGGTTCCCACTGGGCATTCCAGGACCTCTGCCAGTGGGATTCACGAGGGCAAAGCCACCAGGTCTGGAATGGGACACAACATCGGGAGGGCAAAGGCAGCAGAGATGCTGAGTAAGGGAAAAGATACAGGGAAAACAATTCCTGCCCTGCAGTGCCTCTGTCAGAACAGATCCCTCCTGATTTGGAGGACAAAAAAAGGTGAAATTTGGGTGAATTCATCCCCTTTTGGAGCAGGGAAGTGTCCCCTCTGATTGGGCTGGGCAGGTGGAGGCACATCCTGCCTTCAGCTACAGGAGAATTCCTTGGAATGAGCAGAATGTCCCACAGTGGGGAGTTTCTTTCCTAATTCAGACCCTTCCACAGACAACAACCATCACTCTGTGCTCTGACAGAAGGGCTGGAGCACAGTCCTGGTGACTCACGTACCCCAAACCAGCAGTGACAGCATTTCCAGGTGACTGGCACAGACCCCCAGCACAGAGGAGCCCCCCTAAGCACATCTCCCCAGAAATCCAGGTCAGGGAATTAAAATTCACGGGATAAAAGCTCCTTCTGGCCTTCAAATCCAGGGACCCATTTATCCACCTTCCCTCCCTGATCTCCCGTCTGAGCAGGATTAACCAGAACCTTTCCCTTAATTTAAAGCAGCTTCTTCTCACTGACCACTCAAAGCTGGGGTTTTTTCCCACTGTGCTCCCCAGAGAAATCTGGGAATGGCTGCAGAGAACTCCACGTTTCCGAGCAGACACTTTTGGTTTTCTCTGATGAGACTCAGGGCTCCTCCAGGTGTGTTTTCAGCTGCTGCTGTGGCAGATGTGGGGTCTGGCTCCACTCAGACTCAGATCAGCACCAGCTGAGGTCAGTGCTGCCCTCCCCACATCCCACAGGCTCCCAGGGGTTCCTCCCACCAGGGCTGGGACTCGCAGGACCAGATGGGGAGCTGGGTCAGGGAAAAGATCTCCAGCCATCTCCACTCCACAAAAAAAGCTGCTAGTTTGAAAAATGAGGCTTTGGCATTAAGTGCAGATGTGAAAACACCCTCTCAGGAGGGACAGAGCTCGGCAGGGCTGAGAGGGAGCAGATAAATCACTGGAGCAGCCGGCGAGGAAATTGCCTTTGAGGAAATGGAGGGAGTGAAACGGGATCTGTCTATGGGATATCCGTGCAGGGAGAGTGATTCCCTGTCCCCACGGAATGCTCCTCAGAGCCAGCCCAGCTCATGACACCTGGGCACTGCAGGAGAGCCCAGGAGAGAAGGGAGAGCCAAGCCAGGGGTCTGGAGAGAGCCACAGGATCCCAGAGTGGTTTGGGTGGGAAGGGACCTTATAAACCACCCAGTGCTGCTCCAAGCCCCGTCCAGCCTGGCCTGGGACACTTCCAGGGATCCAGGGGCAGCCACAGCCTCCCTTCCCTCCCTTCCCACCCAAGGCAGTCTGTCATTCCATGACCCTCCTGTGACTGGGACCCCCAGCAGGAGTGTCCCGGGTCAGTGAGGGGACGTGGGAGACACTGGATGCAAACCCCGAGCCCAGCCCCAAATGGCAGTGGCTGGGGGGGGGTCCCATGTGGAATCACAGACAGCAGAGCAGGACACTCCTCACGGGGGTCACTGACCCCAGCAACCAGAACAGCCCCAAATCACAGAACATGGTTTGGGCTGAAGGGACCTGAGACCTGGGCCCTTCCCTGCCCTGAGGCCAAACATCACAGCATGGGAAAAATGGATGAGCCTCCAGAGGACAACTGTGGCCTTCCAAAGACATGGATTCATGGAAACATGGGATGTCCTGAGAGGGGAGGGACCCACAGGGTCTCCTTTTCCTCAGAGAGAGATTTGAGGCCCCAAACTCTCAGACAAACCAGAGCTGGGTAAAAGCTGAATCCAGCCCTAAATGGTGAAATGAAGGCAGCATTAAAAATGTAAAAAATGCTGCACAAGAAAATGGAAAAAAAAAAACCCCATAAAAGCTTTAACAGCTGATGTAAATTATACATGAACGTTTCTGAGGAGCACCAAATGATGAGAGAAGCTAAAAACCTTGTGGGGGGAAAATCGTGTCTGGCAGGGCTGAAACCACTGAAAAGGAGGGTTTGAGCAGGACACAAATATCAAAACCAAAACAAAGCCTGGAGGCAGCGTCACTGCTTCGGGTCACGGGGGTGAAACTCTGAGCAGGGGCTGAGGAATTCGTGTCTCTGCTCTGGCTCTGACTCACAGCACTTCCCCTCGGAGTTTCTCTCAGCAGACAGGGAAGTACTGGCACTAATAATGAGAAAAGGTGTTAAAAGTATCTACTAGAACTTCTATTTTTAGATCAGCAGGCTGGGGAACTTGCAGCTTAAAAAATAATTACCTGAGTGAGGAGCTACAGGGTGCAGGGAGGGGAATTTTTAATGGAGCTTGGAGAGCCCAGGACTGGGATGTGGATATTCAAACAGGGAGGAAAGACAACTTAAATAAGAGAAGCTCTGGGGTGACCTGATTGTGACCTTCCATTACCTAAAGAGGACAACAGGGAAGATGGAGAGACACCATTTCCAAGGGCCTGGAGAGACAGGACAAGGGGGTGAGGTGGGGAGGGCCTGGCACAGGTTGCCCAGAGGAACTGTGGCTGCCCCTGGATCCCTGGAAGTGTCCCAGGCCAGGTTGGATGGGGCTTGGAGCAGCCTGGGATAATGGGAAGTGTCCCTGCCCATGGCAGGGGGTGGCACTGGATGGGCTTTGAAGCCCCTTCCCACCCAAACCATTCCAATATTTCTGATTGTCTGATCTGGCCCTGCCATCAGTTCACTCAGAGCCACAGAAATGCTGACACAGGACCCAGCCCCTGACACAGGTGACACAGGAGCTGCAGAACTCCATGGAAAGGAAGTCCTGACATAAAAGAAGCTGATTTTGTTATCTGAATGTACAACAGGTTTGGCTCCTGAAGGGAACTGCACAGATGTGAGAGATTTTCACAGCAGAGGATTTACCCACAACATCCTCATTACCCAGTTACCACAGGAGGAAACAAATCCACAGAGGAAGAGCTGGATGGCTGAGAGCCTCCAAGAGGCACAGAAAGGAAAGCAGGGATGGAAGAGCAGTGAAGGCCCTGCTGTGACTCTGCACCAGCTGCTGAGGGGCAGGGAAGGATTCCACACAGGGCTTGTCCTTCTCAAAGTTAAAAAAATAACTTTAAATTAAAAATCTGAAGAAGGCAAAGAAACCACCCCTGAAAAGGCTGGAGCAGAGTGTTTTGAGGGACCCAGCAGAGTTCTGCCTGTTCCACTGCTTTAAAACCACCAGTGAGAAGTGCCCTGGCTGAGATTCTGCACAGGCAGAACACAGGGGGTGCAAAAGTGCTCCCTGATTTCAGGGAGGGAGAACCAAGGGGTGCAAACTGAGTCAGAACTGAAAAACCAGGCATAAATTTCTAACTGCTCGAGAAAAATTTGCATTGGCAGGGAATTTTCCACTTCTGATCTCTCCAGCTCCAGAGCAGATGTCTTTCTGGAAGATGCTTTAATCAAGAGGCTGCCAGGCTCCACAGACAGCTCTGGGGGGGAGAGGCAAACAGCCACATTATGCAGGACCAAGTAATTCCAGCAGTCACAGCTCACAGGACAGCTGAGGAGGTCTCAGAACAGGGTCAAAACCTCAGAGCAGGCTGCTCAGGGCTTTGGCCACGTCAGGCCTTGCAAACCTCCAAGGCTGAGATGGTGCAGCCCCTGTGGGCCCTCATCCCACTGCTTGGGCACCCTCATGGGGACAGAGCTCTTCCTTATATCCAGTCCCAGCTGCTGGATAAAGTTCTTAAACAAATTTGGGAGCTACAGGAGAGCTGGAGAGGGACTGGGGACAAGGGATGGAGGGACAGGACAAGGGGGAATGGCTTCTCACTGCCAGAGGGCAGGGAGAGATGGGAGATTGAGAATAAATCCTTCCCTGGGAGGGTGGTGAGGCATTGGCAGTTTGCCCAGAGAAGCTGTGGCTGCCCCTGGATCCCTGGGAGTGTCCCAGGCCAGGTTGGACAGGGCTTGGAGCAACCTGGGCTGGTGGAAAGTGTCTCTGCCCATGGCAGGGGGTGGGATGGGATGAGCTTTCAGACCCCTTCCAACCCAAGCTTTTCTGGGATTTCTGGGATTTTGAAAGTCAGACCTTAACAGGCTGAGCAGGGAAAACACAGAGTGCAGAACTCCTGGCTTAAGGAACTTCCCAAATCCCACATGTGCTCACCTGCCCAGGGAAATGAGGGAAACCAGGCACCTCTGGGGAGGTTCTGATCATCACCTCCTGTACAGACATCCCAAACCAGGCACCTCTGGGGAGGTTCTGATCATCACCTCCTGTACAGACATCCCAAACCAGGTACCTCTGGGGAGGTTCTGATCATCACCTCCTGTACAGACATCCCAGCCCCGGGATGCAAGGGTAGGGGTAGGAATTCCTACCCAGGATAAAGGGCAGGGGTAGGAATTCCTACCCAGGATAAAGGGCAGGGGTAGGAATTCCTACCCAGGATAAAGGGTAGGGGTAGAAATTCCTACCCAGGGTAAAGTGTAGGGGTAGGAATTCCTACCCAGGATAAAGGGTAGGGGTAGGAATTCCTACCTCAGGATTCAAGCCAAGCTGAGGGGTTCCTGCACTCTGGAGTCACAGGCACTGAGAATTCACTCTCACTTCCCAGTGCAGACCAGCTCCAAATTTCCCTGGAATCATCAGGATGTGCCTGTGGCTGATCTATATCCCAGCCTGCCCCTGGCACTGTCACTGCTCCATCTCTCTCCCACCCCCACAGCACCTTCAGGGCACCTTGTCTTAGACTAGAACCCCTTTAAGGCCAAGGCTTTGCCATTTGACTCACTGACTCTAACTTAAAGAAGGGGAAGAATAAAGGTGTAAGAGTATTTCAGACTGCAGTATTTCATCATCTGGGAGCTCAGCTGAGGGAGGACTCCACAAAAACAGTGAAGGACCCTAGTCAGGAACCAAAACAATGACGTGTGCTGCAGATCAGAGCTGACAGATCACCCCCAGAGCAAACCCCCCACATGGCAGGGGCTGGGCAGGGTCACCCCCTGGATCAGCCCCACAGCCCTGGGGAGTCACATCCTGCCCTGCAGGAACTACAGCTCCCAGTTTATTTCCCAGTTAGAGCTGGAAGAACAGAATTGGTGCCCAGATCAGGTCCAGTTACCACATCAAATACTTCTTTAAACCCTTCCAAACCTTGGGTTCCCCATACTTGAACCTGAAAACCCTTTCACCACCTGCACCCCCCCCCACAGAGCCAGGATGGAAATGGCTTTTTGCAAACTCCTCCTATTCCTCATGAGGTGTTTTATAAGGTGTGACAGCAAAGCAGGGATCCCAGAGCAGCCCCAGAGCCAGGGGAGGGAGGGACGTGCTGCCTTTCCCACAGGAGGTTCCTTACTTTGAGCAGCTTCATCAGCCCTTCCAGCTGCACCATCAGTTCTCTTCTGCTCTCCTGAAGTGCTGACATCCTCTGCTCCAGCTCATCCTTCCTCTGTCTGTTCCAGTCACATGGAAGAAAGAGGCAGAAAACAAACTTGGGGTATTTCAAAGCAGCCCAGGGAGCTCACCCGTGTAACGGGGTCTGTGGTTCCCGCCATTCCCCTGCTCCCCATCTAAAAACCCAGAGCAAGGCCCAGCACAGTGACCATGAACCTGAAGGTGACAATACCCCGTTCACTTCAAACCCAGAGACGTGTCCTCAGCCCCTGGCCCAGGGGAGCCCTTCTCAGGACATTGCATTTTGAGTAAAAAAACCCACTTTTTTCTTCCTTTTAAGAACCCAGAGTTGTCGGAGCCTGGCATCCTGTGGGGTGCTCAGACAAGCCAGGATGAACCACGGGAGGAAAGACAGAGAGGGGGAAAAACAAGAGGAGGACAGGCTGCAGATGTCTGGGGAGGAAGAGCTGTGCCTGCCTGGAGGAGACTCAGCAGAGCTATTTCTGTGCCGTGACGGATCAGCCGGGACACGCTCGCTGCGCCAGCACCAGGTAACAACAGCGGCAGATAAGGAGTGACCTTCCCTTTCCTTGGCAGCTGAAAACCTGTCTGGGAGCTATTTGAGGAAATATGACTGTGTGGTTTGATTTCAGATTCCAAAAAAGAAAGCAGTGACTAATAGAAGGAGCAACTCAAAGACGGACGTCAGCCCGGCGGAGGTTCCGTGTCCCGGGCGATTTAAGAGATGCCAGGGACCCACAAAGCCCAGTCACAGGTGATGAGACAAAACCCTGGGGAAAAGCAGGTTAAAAAGGCTCCTTTATTCACCCACAGTTATTTCTGTGGACACCAGAATGTCTTAATCCCAAGTTAAAGCATCACCTATTACAGACTGAACCTCCAAAAGTCTTCGATCTGTGTTCTCACACGACTCACTCTGGATAAATCATTCTGGGGGTTTCAGGAACAGACCAGTTCTTTAAAGGACAGAAGACTGTGAAATATTAACCACCCTGGATGTTTCTTGCAGCATCTTTTTGTATTTTGAGGACTGTGGTTATACAACTAAGCAGCCTTCCAGAATCTTAAGGAAGCCAGAGAGAAGGACTGGAGGAGAGGATCACCAGGAACTGGAGGGACAGGACAAGGGGGAATGGCTTTCCATGCCAGGGGGTTAGATGGGAGATTGGGAAGGAATTGTTGGCTGTGAGGGTGGGGAGGCCCTGGCACAGGTTGCCCAGAGAAGCTGTGGCTGCCCCTGGATCCCTGGAAGTGTCCAAGGCCAGGTTGGATGGGGCTTGGAGCGACCTGGGCTGGTGGAAGGTGTCCCTGCCCATGGCAGGGGGTGGGATGGGATGAGCTTTGAGGTCCCTCCCAACCCAAAGCATCCTGTGATTCACTGTTCCCGTGGTGGTGCAGGCAGGAGAAGGCAGGGACACCTGCACTGCAAGGCAGGGATCCACAAGGACACGGATCCATCCTGCTCCTCCAAGGAGGCACTGCCAGCAGTGCTGCAGCTGACTCATCCCAGGGCTGGGCTGCAGATTTTTAGACCTGGGACATGTTGACTTTCCATGGATTATCATCCTCCTGCTTTCCCAGCCTGAACTGTAGCAGAGTTTGTTGATGAGGGAGGGCTGGGGGCAGGAAAGCTGATGCTGCTTGTACATGGGAGGCTACGTGTGAGATACTACAGGGAGTGAATCCCTGAACCCCAGAATCATTTGGGCTGGAAAAGCCCTCCCAGCCCATGGATCCCCCCTGTGCCCCATGCCCACCTTGTCCCCCAGCCCAGAGCACTGAGTGCCACAGCCAGGCCTTCCTGGGACACCTCCAGGGCTGGGCACTCCAAACCTCCCTGGGCAGCCCCTGCCAGTGCCTGACCACCCTTTCCAGGGAGAAATTCCTCCTCCTGTCCCACCTGAGCCTCCCCTGGCACAGCTGGAGGCCGTTCCCTCTCCTCCTGTCCCTTGTTCCCTGGGAGCAGAGCCCGACCCCCCCCAGCTCCCCCCTCCTGTCAGGGGGTTGCAGAGCCAGAAGGTCCCCCCTGAGCCTCCTTTGCTCCAGGCTGAGCCCCCACAGCTCCCTCAGCCCCTCCTGCTGCTCCAGCCCCTTCCCAGCTCCCTTCCCTTCCCACGCTCCAGCCCCTCCCTGTGTCTCCTGTCTGAGGTCCCAGAGCTGCCCCAGCACTGGAGGTGCCCCAGCAGTGCCAACTCAGCCACAGAGGCTTTGGAGGTGGTTCTCCAGCTCTGGCTGTGCCTGGAGGTCTGAACTTCAGGAGTTTCTCTGACTAATCAAATAACCAACATTTGCTCTCAGCTCTGCTCCTTTGGAGAGGAAATGATGAGCAGTTAACGCCATTTCTGCCGGTTTTTCCCATCGGTTTCTTCTTTACAAACAGTTTTCTAAACTAAACAAACAGAATTCGTACCAAGAAACGTTTTTGTTTACTTCTAAGGCCACTTAAAAGCCCAGCTGCTGACACACAGCCCTCAGAACTCAGCATCCTCAATGCCTCTGCCAGGCTGCCCAGGGCTGCTGCTCCCAGTGCCCCCAGGGCTGCTGCTCCCAGTGCCCCCAG
>NW_020885071.1:172252-183020 GCF_003945725.1 Corapipo altera | reverse complement strand
GCTGCTGCTCCCAGTGCCCCCAGGGCTGCTGCTCCCAGTGCCCCCAGCACTGCCCAGTCCAGCACCCCAAAACCACCCCCCAAACACCCCCCAGGGGTTGTTTTTACCGTAACAGCCTGAGCTCAGCCAGCAGGGTCGGGTTCTGCTGGGCCTTCTCGGGGGTGGGCTGAGAGGCCTGTTCGTGTTCCAGCCTGAGCCGCTGGATCTCCTGGAGGATCTCCCTGTGGGAACGACAGAGGGGAGGTGAAAGGAGGGGAGAGTCACTCTCTGCACTGCTCCCAGGCAGCTTTCACAGCCCTTGGAGCACTTTCTGCCAGTCCCAGCCCAGGCACAGCAGTTCTGTTCATGTGTGGCTGGCACAGACCCACACCAGGACGGGTAAGTTGGTGCAGACGTAGGAACTGCTGCAAAACACAGAAAATTTATTGCTTAATAAGTGTGAAATCACTCATTGCAATGCCTTTCCAAACCCTTTCACACTCAGAGACTGTTCCAAGAGGACAAAAGTTCCATCTTCAGCACAACCAGCCCGGCAGGTACTGCAGGAAGGGCCCTGGGGCAGGACCTGCCAGCTCTGCTCAGCTCCCTCTCCCCTTCCCAAGGACTCTGGGCAGGGCAGCAGGAACGAGGATAACAGCTCATTGGAACAGAGGCAAACCCTCCAGTGTCCTCAAGGGAAGGGGACCTGCCCAGCCAGAGGGGAGGGAAGGTCACAGCCATGGCCAAGGGCCCCTCACTGCAGTGGGAATGAAACCCCTCTGGAGTGGAGACTGTTGTCAGCTCTCTGTGGAACTGCTGAGCTGCCCTTCTGGCAGGGCTTCACACCAGCACTGATTGAGATCTCCCTTATCTGGGATCTCCAGGAGTAATTTCAAATACCTGCAAGGTCTCTTGGTGGAGCACTGGAGCCATGGCACTGCCAGGACTGAGCTGCTCCTGCTCTCCAGGAACTGATTCTCCTCCAAACCCCCCCTGAGCAGTGTTTTACCCCAGAGTGCTGAGGGTGCCCTGGCACAGGGCTGTGCAGGCAGCTGGATCACAGCTGGCACAGCAGAACACAGGGAGACCTGAGCACAGGCACAAGGACAGCCTGGAGAGGCTCCACAGGTGACCCTCTGGAGCAAGAAGGATCCCATGGTTTGGGTTGGAAGGGACCTTAAAGCTCATCCCATTCCTCCCCCTGCCATGGGCAGGGACACCTCCCACCAGCCCAGGTCGCTCCAAGCCCTGTCCAACCTGGTCTTGGACACTTCCAGGGATCCAGGGGCAGCCACAGCTTCTCTGGGCAACCTCCTCACCACTCTCCCAGCCAGGAATCCCTTCCCAATGTCCCATCTCTCCCTGCCCTCTGGCAGTGGGAAGCCATTCCCTGTGTCCTGTCCCTCCATCCCTTGTCCCCAGTCCCTCTCCAGCTCTCCTGAAGCCCCTTTAGGCTCTGGAAGGGGCTCCAAGGTCTCCCTGGATCCTTCCCTTCCCCAGCTGAGCCCCTCCAGCTCTCCCAGCCTGGCTCCAGAGCAGAGGGGCTCCAGCCCTGGCAGCATCTCCGCGGCCTCCTCTGGACTCTCTGCAGCAGCTCCACGTCCTTGTGCTGCTGTTGCCCAGGGCTGGAGGCAGCTCTGCAGGGGGGTCTCAGCTGAGGGGGCAGAGGGGTAGATCCCCCCTGCCCTGCTGCCCACCATCCCTGGGGGATCAGCCCAGGGCACGGGGGGTTCTGGGCTCAGAGCCCCCACCCTGAGCTGTTCTGGGTCTGCAGACAAGAGAGAAACGGGCTCTGGGTGCTCAGTGCTGGTCAGGATGATTTTAAGAAGATTAGTGGAGAGGATCAACCCACTTCCTGGGGAACAGGGGCAGGGCAGCCCCTCCACAATGCTAATTAACTAACGTTAATGACTAACTAATCAGTTAACGAGGCAGCTCCGCCTTTAACAAGAGATCCGGGTAAACAACCTGGTTAATGTCACACAGAGGCTTCCAAACAACAGAGCACGGGGATGTTTCCCAAAACAGAGCAGATGAGAGCTGGTTTTTACCTGTTCTTGTTCTCCAGCTCCGCTATCAGCTGCCGCTGCTGCTTGTTGGCATCGAAGCTGAATCCCAGGTCCGAGGGCGGGCGGGGCTGGGGGAGAACACGGAGGGTCACACCGAGCACTCCCTGCCTCAGAGGGGCTGGGGCAGGGTCTGGATCCAGCCCCAGAATTCCCAGACTGTCCCAGCCCTGGGACACAGCGAGGGGGGCTGGTGGTGACCCGGCCTGAGCCCAGGGTGGGGCTGCTCCTGCTGCAAATCCTGGAACAGGATTTGCCATATTTTTTAGGTCTTGTTTAGAAAAGAAGCCCCCACACCTACCAGTGCCTACAGCACCCAGAGGATCTTCCCGGGAACAAACCCAGTTATTCCTTTTCTCCTGAAGTGCCCTGGTGAAACACTGACCCTGCCACGTGTCAGTCAGTGAAGAGGAGCTGGAGTGACCCCGTCCAGGACAGTCTGGAATGACCAACAGCTCAGTCTGGGACCCAGAGCCCTGCTGGACACCCCCCCATGCTGACAACAGGCACGTTCTGCATCCCCAGGCTCAGCTCTCAGAGCTCCATCAGTGCTCAGAAACAGCTCCACAGGGAGGTCTTCCCACAGCTGATCCTGACTCCTTGTGCTCTCCAGAGGTCCCAGCTCTCCCCTTTCCCAATCCATCCCCTTGCACTGACTCTGGGGTCAAATGAAGCCTCTCAGTGCATTCAGCTGCTGCAATTCCATGTTAAACAAACCTGAACCCAGATCCCCATCTCATGCCATGTTAGGTGGGACCCCCAGACTGTCCACACTGCCCTTGGCACCCCTTGGCGCCAGGAAACACCATCCATGGGAAGGAACAATATTCACAGGCATTAAATTTAAACAGGTATTGAATTTAAACATGGCCATTGCCTCTGGAAACATGGAAAGTTTACCATCACTGCCCTGTCCCTGGAAGTTGTTCCAGGCCAGGCTGGACAGGGCTTGGAGCAACCTGGGACAGTGGAAGGTGTCCCTGCCTGTGGCAGGGGGTGGGATGAGGTAAAGTCTGAGGTAACACCATTGTGGGCTTCACGCACCAGCCTGCACGTTTTCAGTGAGTGAACTCCTCTGGAACACATGGAATCATGTTGGAAAAATCCAGTCCCACCTTTCTCCCAGCACTGCCCAGGCCTCCCCTGACCCACATCCCCAGGGGCCACATCCCCAGGGCTTTAAAATCCCTGCAGGGATGGGAACTCCCCCTGCCTGGGGGCTGCACTAACTGCAGTCCCTGCTCTCATTTCTGCCCAGCCTTTTATGAACACCAGATTCTCACTGTCACCACCCTGGAACAGTCTGGGGGGGGGGGGGGGGGGGATTGTGAGGGCAAATTCCATCCTCCTCGTAAACCCGGGGACAGAATCCATTCCCACATCTGCACGTGGCTGTTTATCCTGAGGGGAGGGACCTGCCCTCCCTGGGAAAGTCGTGTGTGGTTTTTAAAACCTCTGCCCTCAGAAGAAATAAATCCAACCCAACCCCTTCATTTCCTAGTCAGCACTGCTGTGTCTGCTCTCCATCTCCCCAGGCAGGTCTGAATGACTCGTGTCTGCCAAGATTTATGGCTGTAATTCCATGCTTTAAAAGCCCACAGGTTGAGCTCCTGCCTGCTCAGCAGCTCTGAGCTCCAGGGAATATCCCTTTGCTGCTCCACTCTTACCAGGGCTTTTTACTACAGAGTGCAAAGACCTGCTGGGAGCCAACAGTGTAAGTCAAAACTACTGAAAAAAACCAAAACCAAACCCAACAACTCAACTTCTGCTGAGGCCTCAACAGCTCTGAGATCATCCAAGTGGCAAGGGCCCATTTTCCCTCACCAAGAAAATCCATAGGATGGTCGTAAAATCTACTCAGAACCCTTCCCATCACACAGGACCAGGGAAACCTGTGTTGCACTGTAATTTTAGTTTCCCTGTGAACTGGTCATTAATCCAGGGAGTGAGTGAGCCACCCTGGAACTGCAGGTCAGGAATCAAAGAGGATCTCCAGCTGGAAGGGATCCATAAGGATCATCCAACTCCCTGCTGGAGTGGTATTTGCTGACAGGAGCATTCAGACCTCACCTACAAGATCCCTGTTTGGGGGGAGAGAAGGAGGTGTTTAATCAAGCCCCCAGAGCCAGGTTGGCAGCCACTGTGCTTCCCATCACCACCATTTGGAAGAAACTGTGAAAGAACAGCAAAGTTTGAGTCTCCTGAGCATCAGATCCCAGGTTCCTTGGTGCAAGGACCTCACAGTGTCATGGAAAGTCTGTTCCAGCACATCAGCTGCCCAGCACTGTGGTGCCACAGGGTTCTTGGTGACCAACAGGCAAAGGAGAGGAACCAAATGACAGAAATGGCTCATTTAGCTGGTTTATCAAGGAGAAGAAGAAATGATCCAAGAATCAAGCTGCAGATTTATCTGACAGGAAAAAAACCGGTTTACTCATCCTTTTATTTAAAAATGATGCATCAAACAATGCCCAACACCTGAAAGAGAAGTTCTACGAAGGGAATATTCTGTTATTTAGGCTGTGGGCAGCTTTCAGGAGATGAGATGATCACAGGCTTTTAGCAGTGCCTGATGCTGAGGGAAGAGCAAACCACGGAGTTTTCAAAAAAAGAGCAACGTGGGCAAGAACAACCTAATTATCGTAACTCATCCACATAACTCAACCTAATTACCCACTCAGCCAGAACTGAGTGTTGGCTTGTGTTTGTGAGGTGCCAGTGCCTGCCCCCACAGCGGGGCTGCACAGCCCAGCACAGGGGGCCCTGAGCTCTGGGGTGGGTCACTGCCCACCCAACCTGTGCCCCACAAACCAACCTGCCCAGGGCAACGGGGAGAAACCCTGGAGAACAGCAGGAAATGGGGAGAAACAAGAGCTGAGGTGGAGCAGCTGGGAGAAGGGATGGAGGAGGTTGTGGAGGATACTGGTGACAGAGGCCCTGGGGTTGCTTCACAAAAACAGCTGTATATACAGATATATATATATATACATATATTCACCCAAAACACAGGTGATCCTTCCTCCTCTGGGGGTGCAGCCACCTCACCTGCAGGATTACCTGTATTCAAGGGGTCAGGCAGCACTGAGGTGGGACCTGCCATGGATGTGGATGTGGATTTTGTAGGGGAAGGCAGTCAGAGGGGCTGGGGATGCAGGAGATCTGCTCCCGTCCCCGATTTCACCACCAAGATGATGCTGGGCAGGAAATAGCAGGTTATTCCTCACCTGGGGCTGACAGTGTGGGCAGAGCAGCAGAGGGAGACAAAGGGATGAAGCTGTGATCCTGAAAGCTGTGATTTAATGGAAGTTTGGACTGTTCTCTGCTGATCCCCTCACTCCATCCATCTCCTCACCTCCCGCCTCTCCTGCTCTGCTCTCAGTGGAGCTGTTTGGGGTCACGGCTCTGCCAGGAGCAGATGGGCAGGGCCAGCCCTGCCCTGAGCACTCAGATTCAATAAAAGGGATGTTTTGTCTGCAGAGTGGCTTGAGGGGAACAAGAGCAGCTCAGTCAGAGCTCTGTGAGTGGACACAGACCCCCCTGCCATGCCCTGTTCGTGTGGCACAGCTGCCCCTGGCACTGAGGCTTCCTCCTCTCCCTCTCCTTCCTCCTCCCCACCTACTGCCCCTCTTCAACAACAAACAGACTTGGATTTCAAGAATTAACCCTCAGATCTGCCTCAAATTATTTTGTCCCAGTCAGACGTTGAGCAAAGGCTTTTCCCCCAAACACGTTAACAGGTGTGTTTGCACTCGTGTGGTGAGTGATGTTCATCCCAGAACAGCCCTGCAGAGACACCTCCAACCCTGGAGAAACAGCAGAAAGGGATGGGCTGGGTCAGACCCACGGCCACACTGCCTGGTGGATGATTCCCAGTGACCACACTGTCCCATGGATGATTCCCAGTGTCCACACTGTCCCATAGACAATTCCCAGTGACCACCCTGCCTGGTGAACAATTCCCAGTGACCACACTGTCCCATGGATGATTCCCAGTGACCACACTGTCCCATAGACGATTCCCAGTGACCACTCAGATGACTTCAAAGGAAGGAGTCAGAATCTTTGCACGAGGGCTGCTGGAGCATGAACATCCTGTCCCTGGGACCCTCTGCATTTCCCTCAGTTAGAGTATGTCAGCAAACAAAGCACATCCCATCTGCCAGGCAGGGCTGGGGAGGACAGCAGGACATAATTCTATTCACATCAGCCTCTCTCAGGTGTTCCCAGCAGATACTGCCCTACCTCACTTTCAGAGTCTCCACTGACAAATATTCCATAAATCCCTTATGGTGCCTTTTTTTTTTTTTCCCTCCATTTTTCACTTCCATTAAGGTCCAGATTCTCAGTAAAATCCAGGTGGGAAGGAAGCTCTGGAGGTTTCCATCCACGTCCATTCACAGCAGGTCGCTCAAGTCCTTCTCTCTGAGCTCTGAACATCTCCAGAGAGGGAGCTCCCAGTTCTCCTCTGGCCAACCTCTTGGACAACAACATTTGACCATTATCGTGGTGACAAAAGATTTTCTAAACATACAGCTGGAATTCCCTTCCTTGCAGCCTCTGTTGCCTGCTGTCCCTTCCCTGAGGGCTCTGTGCTGGGGTGACCTTGGCTGTGTGAGGGGCTGGCCCTGATGACAGGGCCGTGTCTGGCTCTTCAAGGAGGCTTCAGGCAGCACCAGGACCCTCCTTTGCTTTCTGTTGTCCATCTCCAAAGCTGGCTCAGCCTCACCCCTGTGTGGTGTGACCAGGACCAGCCCTGGGCTCTGCTCAACCTCGTTGGAGTTTTCCTCCAGCCTGGCAAGGTCTCTCCATCACTGCCAGGCAGCTCCAGTGACATCCCAAGTTATGTGTTACCTGTTTTCCAAAGAAGCTTGGGATGGTTTGGGTGGGAAAGGACCTTAAAGTTCATCCAGTCCCACCCCTGCCATGGGCAGGGACACCTCCCACCAGCCCAGGGTGCTCCAAGCCCCATCCAACCTGGCCTTGGACACTTCCAGGGATCCAGGGGCAGCCACAGCTTCTCTGGGCAACCTGTGCCAGGGCCTCCCCACCCTCCCAGCCAGGAATTCTTTCCCAATACCCAATACTCAACGAGCATCTTTCTCCTACTGGATTTCCACCATGTTTATTCCAGTGGGGTTTTCATCTGACCTTCCTCATTTTAATTCCACGTGGAAAGAAAAAATTGCTCTTTTTTTTTTTGGTTTTGGATTTCCCAGCCTCTCCTTCACTCCTGTCTCTCTCTCTGTGTTAATGCTGCAAGAAGAATATTGAAAAAAACCCCATGATTTTGGCTCAAACATCTCCAGCATCTCAGCTGTTTCATCTTCCAAGAGCAGGGAATGCCCTGCAGACACACAGACGTGTCCCTGTGGACGTGGCACGTTGTCCCCACGGACACGGACACGTCCCACTGTCCCAGGGCTCAGGGGGATGTTCCCCCACCAAGCTGCAGTGGCCAACTTGGACAAGGAAGGAGGGTTTTCCTTTGGTGAGGAGCTGCCACGAAGCAAAGCCCTTTCAACTTGGATTCCTTCAGAATATAAAAAAAAAAAAATCCATCCATTGCAGCTGATTGGCATTCCTGGACTGGGAATAAACAGTGGAGCCAGTAAATAACTTCAGATTCCTCGTGGCCAAGCTCTGGTTGCAATGGAAACACACTGTTGTTGCTCTTTCATCCTTTCCCTGTCCCACGTCAGTCCCTGGCACTGCTCTGACATCTGCCCTTCCATGGGACTCACGGGGGTGAAAAGAAAGCAGGGATTTGTCACAGGACTCTGAAAAGCCTCAGCAAACCCAAAATGCTGCTCTGCACACCCAAATCATTAATTCAGGTTTTGACCCCTTCCAGAACTAAAATGGACACCGGAGCAGGCTGAGGTGATTCACAGGTTTTTAAACCACCAGGTTCTTTCAGAACCAGTTGGTGACTCCTTGGTTTTCGTAACACTTTGTTTCCACCAGAAAAAGTCAAGTCATGAGTAAGAACTGTTCCACCACCTTCCAGCGTGACAGTGATTCAGCACTTACTGTCTCATTAAACAACTTGAATTTTACATGGCTACACGGAAATTTCCTCCTTTTTCCATCCAAACCTGAAACTTGGCACTTTATCACTTTAATATTTTAACATGACCACGGTCCTGCTGAACAGAATGAAATGGGGATATGCAACCCCACCCTTTGACAGAGGTGTTGGGAACTGACACTTAAAAATGTTCAAAAAGCACAATTCTGTTTTTATTAAAGTTTTATAGAAATGTCTGCTCACATCCCTCTGCCAAAGGTGGGTTATGAGCTGAACACACACCGAAGGAAGCTCAGGAATGCGGGAGATGGCTCCTGCAAACTCTGCTCTCTCCTTCCCTAGGGATAAATAACCTCCCTGTCCAGGTAGCCTGAAAATATTCCATGGAATTTCAGTAAATTCTTATTGTTGTCCTGTAGCAATTTTTCTGTCAGATCAGGATTTATTTTTACCCATTTACAACGCGTTGGGTGTTTCCCTTTCCCACGAGAAGAAAGTGCGGACGCAGAAACCACCTTCCTTTGTCTCCCAGGCCCCTTCCCTCTGGAATAAACACATCCCACTAACGTTGATTTGTTTTCCTCAGCTCTCCACGCATTTATCTCCTCTCTGGGCTAAGCAGGACTAATCTGCTTATTCCCTCAGCTCCCCTGACCTCGTTCGGGATCATCCGCGCTCCCGTCCCCCATTCCCGTTTCCCCGCTCCCAGATCCCTGCTGGAACAGGGAACTGTGCTGCTGGACAAACCAACCCCGACTGTTTGGTGCAGGGGTGGGAATCCAGCTCCCCATCCTGCCCACCCCATCCTCCCAGAGCCCCTCCCCTGCTCCCCGGGGTCACTTACGGCGCTGGCGGCCTCGGCGGCGAGTCGCGCGGCGTACCTGGCGATCAGCCGGTGCTCCTCGTCCAGCCGGCCCGGGCTGTCCAGGACACTGCCAAGGACCAACAGAGCCGTCAGTGCCTCGCTGGGGCAGGGAGGGAAGGACAGAGTGTCAGTGCAAAGAGCCAGAGACACCAAAGGGAGAGACAGTCCCACTGGAAACGAGCTCCGTGATTCCCTTTTCCGTCCCAATGCTCCCCGGGCTTCCCGCTGAGCAGAGTGTGCTCCAGGACTCACGGAGTCCAGTTTGGGATGTGTTAAAAGGACTCAGTCTAGGCACAGATTTGTTTCTGGGGAGCTTGTCTGCAGACCCTTTTGGTTACTCAAGGTGGACAGGGGCCAGCAGCCCGGCGATGGAGGAGGAAAGCCTTCTCCTCCAGGGATGGAGGATCATCCGTGTCCAAGCCAGGATGGTTTCCATGAGGAAGAGTGGGGAGGACTGTGCTGACCTGAGAAGGACCTTCTGGCACTGAACAGCATCGACCTAAATGCAAACAGCACTTTGCAAGTCAGCCTGACTTACACCTGACTTACACCTGACTTACACACACCTTACAACACCCCTTTACAAAGGGGGGCAGTTTAAGATCTGGTCCTTCACAGCTCAGCTCCAGAGGGTGACACAGCTCCAGCTGGCTCCTACTGCCAGGTTGGACGGGGCTTGGAGCAACCTGGGCTAGTGGAAGGTGTCCCTGCCCATGGCAGGGGGTGGGACTGGACGTGCTTGAAGGTCCCTTCCCACCCAAACCAGTCCAGGATTCCATGGATGCCTCACAGGCTGCAGCTGCCTGGGAAATGCTGCTGAAATAGGTGTTAGGAGCCATTTCCAACAGTCCTCAGCAGAGTGACAGCACCCTGAGGTGACAGAGGAAGGGACAGGGAGGTTTGAGACAGGGAAAAAAGCAGAGACAGCTGAGGAGACAGATCCAGGGTGGGAAGGAAAGGCAGCACCTGGATCTGTCCCATGTTCCACACTCTGTGTCCCTGGGCATGTTCACCATTAACAGATTAACCCAGGCTGGGAACAGGCAGTGCCCCCAGTGCTGAGGCAGCTTCTCCTACTCCCAAACAATTCTCTTTTTAACTCTAAACACACTGGGGAACAAAGGCTGATTTTTGGGTTGTATTAACTGAAAGCAGCCAATGCTGGGATCTGTTCCCAGCTGGATTTGGTGCCACAGTGGCCTCGCCACAAGGAACCAGGAGGGGAATCCCAAATGAGAGAGCAGCTTTTTAAATCAACATCCAACCGCTGGATTTGGGAGTTGCTGGTTATCCCAGTGCTGTCCAGAGATCCCTCATCCCACTGCAAAGGGAACCACTGGATCAGTGACAGGAACCAAACTGTTGTTAACTGGAACAACCAGGATTAGTGTGGGAAATGAGGAATGTGCTTCCAGTGGCCACTCAGCCTTCCCAGTGCCACCCCTGAGGTTCCAGGGGGGATCCACGGACAGCCCAGGGCGGTTCCTGAGGGTGCTCCAGGGAAATTTGGGGTCACCATCACCACAGACAGCAGCAGGTTAAACCAGACACAGACCTGGTGCACCACAAAAGCCACTCCCACCTCAGAAGGTAATTTACATTTCTTTAAGCTTAATTTCAAGAATTTATGTTTCCTTGAACCAGATTTACGCTGTGAACGTGATGGTTATTTAAGAATGCAGATTTCTTTCCATCAACACCCAGTTTAAGAACCTGAAGTCTTTGAAGACTCCTAAGTTCACCAGGTGATGGTTTTGGTTCACCAGGTGCTGTGTTTTGTTCACCAGGTGATGTGTTTGGTTTGCCAGGTGATGTGTTTGGTTTGCCAGG
>NW_020885071.1:169976-172242 GCF_003945725.1 Corapipo altera | reverse complement strand
CCAGGTGATGTGTTTGGTTTGCCAGGTGATGTGTTTGGTTTGCCAGGAGATGTTTTTCGTTCACCAGGTGACGTTTTTGGTTTGCCAGGAGATGTTTTTCATTCACCAGGTGACGTTTTTGGTTTGCCAGGAAATGTTTTTCATTCACCAGGTGATGTTTTTCATTCACCAGGTGATGTTTTTGGTGTGCCAGGTGCTGTGTTTGGGCTGGCACAGGGCCCTGGGCTGGGTTTAACAGCCCAGTGAACAGAGCTGGGTCTGTGAGGAGCACAAACTGGATCCAGGCCTGGAGACAACCAACTGCCCAGAGCAAAGGAAGGAGCTGGAAAAAGGGGAGTTAAACCAGGAGGAAAACAGATTTAAGAGGAGAAAAACCAGAGCCTTTACACGAGGCTTGAGGAGCTTCACAGGCACCTTCACCACTAATTTATTGTCCCATATATTTTTTGTTAAAGGAGAACAGTCCTCCCCATCCCACCTTCTGACACAGCTGCTTTTCTTCAGCTTTCCTTGGCAATTCTGTCTGTGCAAGTTTTCTCCTGCTTTTATAAGAGACCCTCCCACCCTTTCCATAATCTGGGATCTCCTAATACCTCTCCCAACTCCTGGAACTACAACCTCCTGTCTAAGTGAATCACAAAAGAGTTATTGACAATTTCTTGCTTTTGTGAAAAAAAAACAAAAACAAACCCATCCTGTAATTTATGACAAAAGAATAATCCTTTCGTGTTTGCTTTTAGAAATATTTTACAGATGATGAGGAAGGGGAGTTCAAGCCCCATCCATCTGGACACTTGGACACTTCCAGGGATCCAGGGGCAGCCACAGCTTCTCTGGGCAACCTGGGCCAGGGCCTCTCCACCCTCCCAGCCAGGAATCCCTTCCCAATCTCCCACCTCTCCCTGCCCTCTGGCAGTGGGAAGCCATTCCCTGTGTCCTGTCCCTCCAGGCCTTGTCCCCAGTCCCTCTCCAGCTCTCCTGGAGCCCCTTCAGGCTCTGGAATGTGCTCCAAGGTCTCCCTGGATCCTTCTCTTCTCCAGGTGAGCACCCCCAGCTCTCAAGAACAGGAAAGGCAGCAAAGGGCAAGAATAAGCTCAGATGGGAGGAGGGCACACGAGTGGGAGTTCAGAGGTTTCCACAGCAGCAGCAGAATCTTGGAGAGGTGATAGTACAGAATTCCCTGCCTGGAAAACGCTGTCCCAGGTGGTTTGGCCCACTCTGGCCACGCTGTGCTCCTGTCACAGCACTTCCACAGCCAGTCCAGGAGCTCTCCCACTTCATCCCCTGGGAGCTGCAGGTTGTGGCTGCACGTGGGTGACACAGATCAGGGAATGGGATCAGGGAATCCCAGACTGGTTTGGGTGGGAAGGGACCTTCAAGCTCATCCAGTGCCACCCCTGCCTTGGGCAGGGACACCTTCCAACTGCCAGAGGGCAGGGATGGATGGGAGATTGGGAGGGAATTCTTGGCTGGGAGGGTGGGGAGGCCCTGGCACAGGCTGCCCAGAGAAGCTGTGGCTGCCCCTGGATCCCTGGGAGTGTCCCAGGCCAGGTTGGAGGGGGTTCATGGAAAGAACTGTCAGGCATTGGCAGGGGCTGGGAGGGCTTTTCCAACCTGGATGATTCTGGGATTCTGGGATACACAGCATTTCAATCTGCCATATTATCTTCAAGATGCTTTGTAAGCTCCTTAAAGAGATGCTCCTTTGTATCTCCAGATCCAGTGACTGCAGTAATGGAGTGAAGGCCAGACTCTGAAATTCCTTGGGTTTCATTGGCTTGTGGAAAATATTTTGGGCTCTCAGCTCCTGCAGGTGAGGGCAGTGATCCACTACCAGGAAAAGCTTGTCTTTCCCAGGAGATCACAGAGCAGTGGGATACGAATTTCTGCAGGACAAAGTGATGAAATAGGGCTCTAAAAATATTATCCACGGGGTGGAAACATGGACAGAGCAAGGAAAATACAGCTCCCAGCTCACTGAAGGTCCCTTTGCTCCCCAGCCCAGCTCTGGCTCTGCAGAGGCACAAGTTAATGAGGCCCAACAGTGGCCCAGGGAACCCCCAGGCTGTGTCCTGGCATGGAATGGGAGAGCTGCAGTCTGGGGGCTTGGGGGTGAAATTCCTCTGCACAGACAGAGCCATGAAATATAAATGTGCACAAATAATGGCTGAGATAAAAGGAATTGATCCTTCAGAGCATTAACACTATTTCTGGGGGGGAAAGAAAGAGCTGCATTGAGGAGGTCACGGGGTGGGGTTTGGAAGAG
>NW_020885071.1:169560-169966 GCF_003945725.1 Corapipo altera | reverse complement strand
CAGCAAGGGTGAGGATGGACAGCAAGGGTGGGGATGGACAGCAAGGGTGGGGATGGACAGCAAGGGGGATGGACAGCAAGGGTGGGGATGGACAGCAAGGGTGGCATGGACAGCAAGGGGTGAGGATGGACAGCAGGGGTGGGGATGGACAGCAAGAGGGATGGACAGCAAGGGTGGGCATGGACAGCAGGGGTGGGGATGGACAGCAGGGGTGGGGATGGAGATTCCAGGGAATGCTGGCCCCGTTTCCCTCCCTTTGCCAATAGGAGCCACAGGCCTGTGTGTGGCCCCTCCCTGGCACTGCCCTGGATCTGCCCATGCCCCTGGCACTGCCCATGCCCCTGGCTCTGCCCTGGCTGTGCCCATGCCCCTGGCTCTGCCCTGCCCCTGGCTCTGCCCTGGCTGT
>NW_020885071.1:161405-169550 GCF_003945725.1 Corapipo altera | reverse complement strand
CACTGCCCTGGCACTGCCCATGCCCCTGGCTCTGCCCTGCCCCTGGCACTGCCCTGGCTCTGCCCTGGCTGTGCCCTGCCCCTGGCACTGACCGTGGCCCGTGCTGCAGCCGGCTCACGTAGGTGGCTATCAGGGAGTGCTCGTCGGCCACCGCGCTGGGGGGGTCCGGGCTGGGCTGGGACCTGGGGGGGAGGGAGAGGCAGAGAGAGCAGAGAGAACACAACGTGAGCAGGGAGGGGATCGGGAGCAAACGGGGCCAAACAATGGGGACAAAACAAAACAATGGGGACAAATCAAAACAAAACAATGGGGACAAAACAAAACAATGGGGACAAATCAAAACAAACGGGGACAAAACAAAACAATGGGGACAAATCAAAACAATGGGGACAAATCCAAACAATGGGGACAAATCCAAACAAGGGGGACAAATCCAAACTAACGGGGACAAATCCAAACTAACGGGGACAAATCCAAACAATGGGGACAAATCAAAACTAATGGGGACAAATCCAAACAAACCAGGGGAGTTGGTAAAAATGGCCACGTGCTGCCAGGAGTCAGGGGTGGGACACCTTCTGGGGATGGAGGAACATGGCTCAGAGGGACATCTGGGGAGGTTTAAGCACTGGGAGGGGCTGCCCAGGGAGGTGGTGGAGTCACCGTCCCTGCAGGTGCTCAAGGAACATTCCACAGAATCCCTGAGGTTGGAAAAGCCCTCCCAGCCCATGGATCCCCCCTGTGCCCCATCCCCACCTTGTCCCCAGCCCAGAGCACTGAGTGCCACAGCCAGGCCTTCCTGGGACACCTCCAGGGACTCCAAACCTCCCTGGGCAGCCCCTGCCAGTGCCTGACCACCCTTTCCATGAACATCCCTTCCTGCAGGAAAACACCCCCAAACCCCCAAACCACAGCTGCAGCTTCATTACTGTGTCTAAAACCAGAGCTGACAGTGCCCAGGCTCCTTCTCTCACAGCACAGATCCACCAGAAAAAAAATCTGAGGCAAATCTGACAAATTGGCGTGGTTGGTGTGGGCAGTGCTGCCCCCTGACAGGGACTGGGGATGTGATGGACTTTGCTGCTTGGTTTGAGGACTCATGAAAACAAAGCTGCTGCAGTTTTGGTTATTTCCATGCACAGGGATCGATTGCAGGGAATACAGAACCAGAACAAAACGAGTAATAAATAACTATTTCTCTGCACAGCCCATTTAACAGGTGCTGGTTCCTGCCACGCTCACGACAGGAGCAGGAACTGGGAGAATGGGGAAAAAACCCTGGGAAAATGCAGCAAAATGGTTCTTTTTATGGCCCAGGCACTGCACACAAGGACACAACCCTCCCTTCCCCACCCAAAGGGTGACACGGGGATTCTGCCCCATCACCCTCCCCAGCCCAGGGGGAGGATGATGATGATGATGATGGCAGGAATCCCTCTGCTGTCCCACTTGGAATGTGGCCCATGCAGAGGGAGGTGAGCAGTGCAGATGTGAGATCAAATCATTACCTAAGAGATGGTTCCTGGGCAGGTGTCACTATTATTTCAGCATTATTCCATCTGTCATTCCTGCCAGGTATTCCAGCCACTCTTCCACTTCACCACCTGCACTTAATTCCTCCCCCACACAAGCCCAGGAAGTTTTTCCTTCAGGAGCCTTTTCTGAAAACGTGGCATTTATTGCTTTCACCACCAACAGACTGAGACCAGGCAAACAAACCCCACATTTTTGGACACACAAACCCTTTTCTTTCCCTGTTATGTGCAGCAACATGTCAGAGGCGCCTGCCAGAAGCAGAGCAAGGCCTTATAAAACAGAGGTAAAATGGAATTACTGGCATGGAGCCCTCCAGGCTAAGGAGCAGCCTGTGGAACAGGGGGTTTGTGATGGGGGGACCCAACATGAACCACCACTCACAGGAATTCTTAAGCAAGCCACTGGCAGGTGCTGAAAAGCTTCATTTCAGCTGTGGTTTGTGGCAGGCACGTTGCTGGAACCACCACAGGCTCCAAGGCCTTTTCCATTCTAACTCATCCCAAGGGCTCTCCTGCAGAGGAAGGAGCCTGGCAGAGGTGATGGGCAGTGGAACAGTGACCCTCAGGACCAGCCTGATGCAGAGCCTGCCCTCTGGAGAACCCCAGTCCCCCCAGTGTGGCACTGGGCTGTGGCTGTGCCCTGTTTCACCCTGCAGGACACGGACTGAGCAACGCTGGGAGCTGATCCCGTGGGATCCCACCTGCCACGTGCTCCCCCGGGGAGGAAAACACCAATGTTTGCCTTCCCTGACTGCAGCTTTCCCGCTGGTGTTGCACCCACACGACAGCAGATCCACCCAGGCCACGTTTAAACCTCGCTGGTTTATGCAAATACCATCTGGGACAGTGTCAAGAGCTCCATGAGTCAGTCCCTGCTCCATCAGTGCTCCCCCTCCTTCCCCAGCCCGCCCACCCTGCAGGAATCACCCCACTTCCACTCCCTGACACTATTTGTTCTCCACAGGGACACGGCAGCTATTTTTACTCCCTACCCTTGTGCGTGGGCACGGCCCATTGTTTTATAACACGTTCAGGAAGCTGAAGGCATCCATCCCTGGGACCTTCAGGCAGGAATTCCAGCAAAAACCCACTCCTGACAGAGCCTGAGGAACAGCAACGTGGAATCCTGACAGCACAGCACCACCCCCTCACCTTCCCCTGGGTTCTACTCCTGAAAATCCAGGTTATGGCTGCACGTGGGTGACACGGATCAGAGAGCAGGATCATGGAATGCCAGACTGGTTTGGGTGGGAAGGGACCTTAAACCTCATCCAGTGCCACCCCCTGCCATGGGCAGGGACACCTCCCACCAGCCCAGGTTGCTCCAAGCCCTGTCCAGCCTGGCCTTGGACACTCCCAGGGATCCAGGGGCACCACAGCTTCTCTGGGAATTCCAGCCCAGCCCCTCCCCACCCTCCCAGCCAGGAATCCCTTCCCAATCTCCCATCTCTCCCTGCCCTCTGGCAGCGGGAAGCCATTCCCTGTGTCCTGTCCCTCCATGCCTTGTCCCCAGTCCCTCTCCAGCTCTCCTGGAGCCCCTTTAGGCTCTGCAAGGGGCTCCAAGGTCTCCCTGGATCCTTCCCTTCTCCAGCTGAGCACCCCCAGCTCTCCCAGCCTGGCTCCACAGGCTGACAGGACTCCAAGGACAAAGCCCTCGCCCCCCCTGAGCGAGCCACAGGCTGGAACTGAATTCCTCATTAAACCCTGATTTTGAGGGATATTTCCCACACTTTTCACATCTCAAGAGCCACCAAACACAAACCCAGGTTACACCAGCAAACCCACAGTCAAGAGAGAGGGAGAAGCAGAGGCAGCCCTGAGGGAGGAAGGGAAGGGACACTGAGTGAGAGGAGAGAAAGGAGGCTGGAGGAGCCTCCCTGTCCTGCCCCAGGGCTGCTGGCTGGGCTCTGGGTGCTCAGAACATGCACCCACACACTTCAGGTAATGGGGACTGGGAGGTTCCTTGGCTCCTGCCCCAAATCTCACACACTGAGACTTGGCTCTGCCTCTTTACGAGCACCTCAGTGAATTACTGAGGTGCTTAAATGGTGCTCTGGTGTCTCAATCTGATTTCTTGTCTGAAGAACCCACCAGGAGAGCCAAGTCGGAGAGACAACTTGTTTTAAATCCTGCAATTTACACCAAGAAACCCCTGCAAACTCCTGTTATGCTGGCTCACACCTTGGGAAATCTTTGCAGGCTTGCCTGGGGCTGCTCTGGCTCTGGGGAAGGGAAGGAGCTTTGGGAAGAGGTGCCAGGACGTGGCCCAGAGGGGTCCCCTGCTTTCTGTCATGCTGCCTTTCCCCCCTGATTGATTTAAATAGGTGTCAAGGTCAGAAAGGACAATCACCCCACTCTGCTCAGTGCAGGTGACAGAATCCAGCCCAGCAATTTGGGAAGCAGGGCCGTGGCACACTCGGATCACACAGCTCAAGGATTAACTCCCCACATCCCAGGAAATCCCACAGAACCCCTGAAGGGTGGAGAGGGTCCCTGGAGGTGTCCAAGGGATGACTGGATGTGCTCTGGGCTGGGTGACAACGTGGGGATGGGGCACAGGGTGGGCTCAGTGATCCCGGAGGGCGATCCTGGGATTCTGTGATTCCAGCATGGATCGGGCCCCACAGGCCTCTGACAGCAGCTGGACTGCAATAAAGTTGTTGGAAAACCCACCCTGAACCAGCAGGAGGAAGAACTGGAGTGAATAAGTGCTGTTGGTGCAGTGGAGGGTGTGGGATCACCTGCAGCAGCACTGCTGGGCACAGGGGAAGCCCCAGGAGAGCTGGCAGGAGCTGGGCTGAGCTGAGGGAAGGCACACAGAGCAGGATGGAAATGCCCCCAGGGCATCCTGAGGGTGCAGCAGAGTGACCCTGCCCACAGGTCCTGTCCCTCCTGCTCCCCCCTCAGCCACGCCCTGAGCTCCAGCTGCCCCCAGGGTGAGTCTGAGCACCTTCCTCGTGGGACCCAAGAGCTTCTGCACTTACATATTTCCCCCTTGATGTTGAATTTTAGAACCTCTCAGGAGCAGGGTGTGAACGCCCCAAGTGTTCCCCTTGCAGCTGCTTTGGGACAGTTTTCCCTCCCCACCAAACTCCCACCTGAGGCAGGTCCCTCCACCCACCTCCCCCTGACTCACGGCTGCTCCCGAGGGATTTTGGAACCACAGGTTAAAAATGAACACCTCCAGGCACCTCCATCTAAATAATAACTGATGAAACACTGGCTTTGTGTGTGGAGCAGCCGGGATGCACCACAGTGAGCCTGTCCCACCCTCCCTCCTCCCCCTGCCTCCCTCCCTCTCCCATCATCACCACTGAGCACCATCACCTGGAGCTGGGATCTCCCCTCCCTCTCACAGAGAGGTGTTTTTATCCCTTTGCTAAAAACAGAGCCTGTTTTGGTGCCAGGTGGGTCTGTACAGGGCATTATGGGACGTGCTGTGACTCATGGCACGACACACCTCTCATGGCTACACCTCCCCAGCAACCAGTGCCAGGTCCACCCGGGCTCCTGTTCTTGAACTCTCCTCCCCACAACCTTTTTTGGGGCTAAAATGATGGCTAAAGTGGCTCTGGGATCTCTGGGGATCACAGAAGTGGAGGAAGCAGAAGAAAAGGAATGTGCTCCAGCTGTGTCCAAGGGAAAGGGCAGAGTGGGTAGTGACAGGAATTCCAGCCACTCCCAGCTGGAACTGGGGCCTGGATAGGCAGGAGATGCTGGAGAGGTGAATGTGGACACAGGGACAAAGGGGAAAAAAGGCACACTGGAAGTTGCTGGAAGATAAATTGAGCTGCCAAGCAAATAAAAAATCCCCTGTGGGTTACAGAACTTGAACAACCCCCAGGACAGTGTCAGTGACATCCAACGTCCTGGAACCCACCCGTGGGAGCTGAGGGTGGGGGAAGGTTTTGGGGGGTCTGATCAGAGGGCTGGGAACTGCCCAGCTGTGCCCACATCTGCCAACAGAACTCAGGGGGTGCTCAGGGGTGCTGGACAGAGCAGAGCTAAACAGGGACAGACCACACCAAGGCAGGAGGGCTGTGAGAGGTGAGGAACAGCAGAGCACCAGTGGGCTCAGCAGCAGGAGGCTGAAAACAATCCAAGTCAGGGCTGGTGGAAACTAAACCTCTGCAAAAAGGTGGCTTTGGAACATCCTCCAGGCAGGTGACATCACGTCCCTTCCACCCTCAGCTCTTAAGTTGCAAATAATTGTGATTTTCGGCCGTAAGAACAACGTTTCACCCGACCAAAAAGAGACCAAATGGTCTCCTCAGAAATCAGAAGCAAGGATGCAGGGGTTTGTTGTATCACTGGTGACAGCTTCTATAGGCCTGGTGTTCAACAGGAGTTCTGTTTGAAGACCTTTCTCAGACCAATGAGCAGCTGTTGGTCCCTGAACACCCAGTGCTGGAGGCTCCTTCTCTGAGTAACCTGTGCCAGCCCCTCCCCACCCTCCCAGCCAGGAATTCCTTCCCAATCTCCCATCTCTCCCTGCCCTCTGGCAGTGGGATCCATTCCCTGTGTCCTGTCCCTCCAGGCCTTGTCCCCAGTCCCTCTCCAGCTCTCCTGGAGCCCCTTTAGGCCCTGGAAGGGGCTCTCAGCTCTCCCTGGAGCCTTCTGAACAAGGAAGAAAACATATTTAACTTCTGTCATGGGTGTGAATGTAGAAGATGCTGCGTAACCCCCGGACTGAGTGTGGCTCCTGTGAGAACAAACAGTGTGGGAGGGTGTTTAGACCTAACTGGGGACAGGTTTCCCTGGGAGGAATTTCCTGCTGGAAAGGGTGGTCAGGCACTGGCAGGGGCTGCCCAGGGAGGTTTGGAGTGCCCAGCCCTGGAGGTGTCCCAGGAAGGCCTGGCTGTGGCACTCAGTGCTCTGGGCTGGGGACAAGGTGGGGATGGGGCACAGGGGGGATCCATGGGCTGGGAGGGCTTTTCCAACCTCAGGGATTCTGGGATTCTGTGACCACAGGAACAAACACCACCAGGGCTGCATTCAAACCTCCCCTTTATAAACCTGCCAACAAACACCCAGAGCTCCCACCTGGCTCCACACCCTCCCACTGAACATGCCAGAGGATCCATCAGCCTTTTTCCTCTGGAAACCTTCATTTTGGAAGATGGAAAATACCAGAATTGAGGAGTCACATCCCAGATGTGGAAACCCCCCCCCCCCAGCTGCTCCCACAGCTCTGCCCTGCCCAGAACCAGCTCCCCCTGACCCCAATCTGTCTGCAGCACTCTGGGGATGGCAGAGAGCTCCTGCCTCCTGCACAACACAGAGAGAGAGATCCTGCACAGCACAGAGAGAGAGCTCCTTCCTCCTGCCCAACACAGAGAGCTCCTGCCCAACACAGAGAGAGAGCTCCTTCCTCCTGTACAGCACAGAGAGCTCCTGCACAACACAGAGAGCTCCTGCACAACACAGAGAGCTCCTGCCTCCTGCACAACCCAGAGAGAGAGCTCCTTCCTCCTGCACAACACAGAGAGAGAGCTCCTGCCCAACACAGAGAGCTCCTGCACAGCACAGAGAGCTCCTTCCTCCTGTCCAACACAGAGAGAGAGCTCCTGCCCAACCCAGAGAGCTCCTTTCTCCTGCCCAACCCAGGGAGCTCCTGCCTCCTGCCCAACACAGCACTGAGAGGCTGGAGCTGCAGCTCAGTGCCCCTCTGGATGTTTTGCCCCACTGAAAGCAGAGGATGAGGAGGCTGGAAGTGATGGATGTTCCTCTGGCAGACTGAGCAGGAGCACTGAGGGGGGGGCTCCTCTGGTTTGTTTGGTTTTTTTCGCTTTTTAGTTCACAAAAAGAAGTGAATTCAAGGCATTGAATTCATTCAGTTCAGGCTTATTCCCAAAAAAAACCAGTGGTCAAAGGGAGGTTATTTCCACATTCTTAAAAGCAGGAAATGACAAAAGGAGTTTTCTAATCCAGTTTTGCTGATGCCCTTTCGGTCCCTTTCAGGACTGAGGACGCTCAAGGGTGGGTTGAGCCCAATCCTTCCTGTCCTCAGGAGGAATTCTGTGTCTCCAGACAGGGAAAAACACAACTCCTAACATTTTCATCCATCACTGATTACGGTAAGAAAATACATTATAATTTTATGAACAAATCTGGCTCTCAGAGAGGAGCCAAGTGAGCAGTGGGCAGTTTGAAGGGGCCCAGCACATGGAAATGCAGCTCCAAACCCCATCCAGCTCCCAGGAGCACCCAGAGCGACCCCCCCGGATCCATCTGGAGCTGCCAAGATGTGACAGTGCCTCCAGCCAGGGAAATGAGGCCCCTAATTTCAGTCCCTGATGAGCCCTCACATCAGGGATTAACCTGGGGCAAGAGGAGCTGCAGTAAATCCTGGGCAGGACAGTGAGATCAGACAGTGGGAGCTGACAGGACAGGAACAGGGAGGGGGAAAAGCCCATTTCTCCCTCCTCACCTCACCCTGTCATTAACTGCTGCCACCTGCCCCTTCTCCAGGCTGGGAGGGGAGGAAAGGAGGGTACAAAGACAGGGCCACGTGCTGCCCCACCCTGACAGGCTGACAGGGTGATGGATGGCCCAGGAACCCTCCAGCACATCCCAGCTCCAGTCAGGGCAGCTCAAACTCCTGGGAAAT
>NW_020885071.1:155478-161305 GCF_003945725.1 Corapipo altera | reverse complement strand
GGGGGGGGGGGGGGGGGGGGGGGGGGGGGGGGGGGGGGGGGGGGGGCAGGTGCTGAGGGACACACAGGGCCTCCTGCAAGCTGAGGCAAGAGCCAAGGATTTCAGCTTCCCTGTCACTGCTGAGTGCCAGGTGCTGCTGAGGGGGGGCACGAGTCACACCCAGAACCCCCCGTGCCCTGGGCTGATCCCCCAGGGATGGTGGGCAGCAGGGCAGGGGGGATCTGCCCCTCTGCCCCCTCAGCTGAGACCCCCCTGCAGAGCTGCCTCCAGCCCTGGGCAACAGCAGCACAAGGACGTGGAGCTGCTGCAGAGAGTCCAGAGGAGGCCGCGGAGATGCTGCCAGGGCTGGAGCCCCTCTGCTCTGGAGCCAGGCTGGGAGAGCTGGGGGGGCTCAGCTGGGGAAGGGAAGGATCCAGGGAGACCTTGGAGCCTCTTGCAGAGCCTAAAGGGGCTCCAGGAGAGCTGGAGAGGGACTGGGGACAAGGGCTGGAGGGACAGGACACAGGGAATGGATCCCAGTGCCAGAGGGCAGGGAGAGATGGGACATTGGGAAGGAATTCCTGGCTGTGAGGGTGGGGAGGCCCTGGCACAGGTTGCCCAGAGAGGCTGTGGCTGCTCCTGGATCCCTGGAAGTGTCCAAGGCCAGGTTGGACGGGGCTTGGAGCACCCTGGGCTGGTGGGAGGTGTCCCTGCCCATGGCAGGGGATGGGACTGGATTCATTTAAGGTCCCTTCCCACCCAAACCATTCCATGATTCCGTGATATCTCCATTTATAAATTATTGTCACATAGCCAGAAATTCACACCTCTTCCTTAATGAACTGAACAGATAATGCTCCTTTAGCATCACATTTCCCCAGTTGTCTCTGCCTCCTTTAACCAACTTTGCAGTGTTCCCATGTTCCTTGGGATGAGCAGGAATAGGGAGAAGGACCCTCCTGCCATGAACTCCTGCAGAACCTGGGGGAGGAAGCAAACCTTCATCCCAGCAGCCTGGGATCCTTGCAGGGGGACGAGGGAGGTGCTGAGATGGGAGCAGTGACACAGAGGGTGACACTGACCCGGGATCTCTCCTGGTGCCTCAAAGTCAGACGTGTTCTGGCTTCCTAAAGCTTGGTTCTGGCCTGGCCTGGTGTCATTCCAGACCTCTGGAATGGTCTCATCTCCTGGGAAGAGCAAACTGCAGGCCTAGGATGACACAGCAATCCTTTTGCAGTGCCAGGTTGTTCCTTTGCTGTTCATTCCATGTTTATTCCATGTTTATTCCAAGGTCCAAGCCTTTGTGGGGATGGGTTCTGTACAGGGTATGTGCTGCAAAGGTCTTCATCCCGAGTTCCTGCCTTTGGTCACTGGGGGAAGGGTTATTTATCAGAAAACAGAAGAGTTCAGTGCTCTGAAACGAGCAGTCACCTCTGTTTATCTGTGGGGGTTTCAGAATTCCAGCTCCTGCAGTTCCCTGGTGTCTCCTTGGGCAGTGGCTGTGGCCCAGGATGGGCCCCAGGGGCTGAAGGAGCCCATTTTTGTTACCATCCAGGCTTTTTGATGCTCTCACTCGGCTCCCCCCTACAGAGGCAAGAGGCCTGAGTTGGCAAATGAGAACTGATTCCCAGGAATCACTCTCCCTTCTCAAACTAAGAGGGAAAAGGGTGGGCAAGGCCCTGCCCCAGGGGCACAGGAGCACAGCTGGCAGAGAAGGGTGTGAGAGATGCATCTGGAAGGAATTTCTGGGTGTTGACATGAAAGGAGAGGTTCAAACCCCAGTTTCCTTGTATAAAATGCACTTTTTAGCACCAATGCCAGCACAAAGCACAAAGCCAGCACTGGAACCCTCTCATTTGCTCTTTGGTAACCAAGTGTTTGTTCCTATGGGTTCCCCTTCCAGCTCAGACAGGACTGGTACAGACACAGCAGACACAGGCTGAGAGAGAGCCCTTGGAAGGGAAGGAAGCAGAGCAGGGATGGATCCTGGGAACATGTTATTCCATGAAACTCATCCTGTGCTGGACAGGGGGGAGAGGCTGGTGAGCCAGAGCAGCACAGGAGGGCCCAGGGTCACCCCCAGGCACCGAGAGGGGCTCCAGGACTGCGGAATCCAGGGATTCTGGAAAGGGAGAATCACCCAGTTTGGACAGGAAAATGGGGAAAGAAGGTTAAACCATGAAGGAGAAACTAAGGGAGAGGGTGAGTGATGCCCACCTGGACTGTCACTGCCCTTCAGAGGGGACAGAGGGGGGACCATTCCAGCCAGGGAGACCCTTCATGCCAGAGGAGGAGGAGGCTGCAGGAGAACCTGGCAGATGTTGCTCCTCAGGAAACATCTGGAGCTTGTCTGCACAGAGGACACGTGTCCCCAGGGCAGGAGCTTCCCTGGCCCAGAGCTGGAGGTGACTCTTGTCTGCACCACATCAAAGGAACCCCAGAGAGAGGTTCTGCAAAGCCCCAGCCCAGGGAGGTGTCTGCACCCCAATAAATGAGGTTATGCTGCTGCCCATGGGAATGTGCAAAGCCCTGGATTTGGGAGCTGCCTGCTCTCCCAGCCTCAGTCAGCAAAAGGAGCATTTCACAGAATCTTGGGATCACTGGGGTTGGAAAAGCCCTCCCAGCCCATGGATCCACCCTGTGCCTGATCCCCACCTTGTCCCCCAGCCCAGAGCACTGAGTGCCACAGCCAGGCCTTCCTGGGACACCTCCAGGGCTGGGCACTCCAAACCTCCCTGGGCAGCCAGTGCCTGACCACCCTTTCCAGCAGGAAATTCCTCCCAGAGAATCCCAAGCTTGTCTGGTCCCACCTTTGATGGGAAAGGATCCTAGGAAAGGTTATCTGACCCTTGTCCAACTGCACCTGGAAAGTGATGGGGACTCCCCACGCCCACATTTGAGGTCCCACAGTTCCTGCACACCTGGCAGGGCTGGCAGACACCCCAGGGAATGATCTACAGGCAGATCTGGGGATAACACAGGCACACAGAACCCCCAGACATGACTGACTCGTTTTGTCAAGGAAAGCAGAAGGAAAGTCCGTGGATGTTGGTTCTGCCTGCTGGAAATGCAGCTCTGCTTTGCCTCTGGAGCCCCCCTTGCCACTGACACAGGGACAGCCCAGCTCCTCATTCCCTGCAGGAACATCCACCCATTCACAGCTTTGCCAAGCACAGCCCCCACCTCCCTGCTCTCCCTTCAGGAGGCAGGAAAGTGCAAACACACCACTCAGGGAGCTTTGTGCTCCCTCACAGACCCCCATCCCCACAGCAATTTACATAAATATCACCAAGCAAATACAAACCCAAACTCAGCTCGACCCTGAACGCCCCTGGTAGAGGTGGGGAGCTCTGGGGAGCTCTGGGGGCTGAGCTGTGTGTGGGGTGGAGAACGTGGGGCCACCACCATGGGACTGTTCCCAGCAGAACAGAATCACTCTGGGCAGAGAGAGCAGCCCAATGACACAGCAAGACCAGCCTTTCCCACCAGAGCTTGGCAAGTCATGTCCCACTCAAAAAGGGAGACAAAAACCTCTTTAATGCTCTTCCCGTGTTTCCCCAGCCAGACTCGTGTAACAACACGGACTCAATAAATGAAAATCCCTCTCTGGGCAGAACATAGATCCCTGCAGAGGATTCCTGCTCGCCAGACTGCCCCACACCCGTCCTGCAGTGCCTTGGGATGGGTGAGGAGGGATGAAACACTCTGTATCCCATCCCTGGATGGGTGAGAAGGGATGGAACACTCTGTATCCCAGCCCTGGATGGATCAGAAGGGATGAATCACTCTGTATTCCAGGGTGAGGAGGGATGAAACACTGTGTATCCCATCCCTGGATGGATCAGAAAGGATGAAACACTCTGTATCCCATCCCTGGATGGGTGAGGAGGGATGGAACACTCTGTATTCCAGGGTGAGGAGGGATGAAACACTCTGGATGGGTGAGGAGGGGTGAAACACTCTGTACCCCATCCCTGGATGGGTGAGGAGGGATGGAACACTCTGGATGGGTGAGGAGGGGTGAAACACTCTGTACCCCACCCCTGCCCACAGAAATGCCCCCCAGTGCAGAGGTACCTCTTGGTGGGTGTGGGTGCTCCAGAGGACACGTGGGTCACCATGGCCTCGTTCATGTTACTCACGGGCCGGGCAGGGCTGCAAGGGAAACGTTTGTGCCTGTTAATGACCTAAAAAATGAAAAGGGAACGACCCATCCCTTGGGAAAAGCCCTTCCCTGTGCCCTGTGACACTGCCAGGCCCAGGGCAGCAGCAGGAATTGCTTCAGCTGGTGGCACCTGAAGAGCTTGGCCTGCTCTGGTGCTTTTCACAATCCCTGTGTCACCCTAAAAGGGAGATAAAATCAACATTTCTGACTGCACAACTCACCTTTGGCACTGCTGAGCAGTTCAAGCAAATGCAGGAACCATTTGAATCAGGGCAGTTCTTTCGAATGTTTAAAGAACTGAAGCAAAGATTTACTACAAGCAGCACTCACTGGTACAACCACCACACACACCACCTGCCTGGGGTTCAGTTTAACAGGATCAAGTGGGTTGGGATAAACAAGTGGATAGAGCCTCATGTTCCTCCCTGTCCCATGAAACCCAGCCATGGACTGATGAGCCACTTATTTGCATCCTTAAACCCTGAGAGTTTCCCAGAGCCAGGGTGCTGAGGCCACCTTGGTGCTGTGTGTGTGCAGGGGAGCCAAAGGGAACGTCCCTGGACAGCTCTGCCACTGGATTTGAGCTGCTGGGACAGGAGAACTCCAGCAGCCCCAGCCATGGAATCAATATTTGCCCACATTTACCCTCCAGGGACACCCAAAGACATCCACCAACCTCTGAAATGAGGCTTGAAGCTCATCCAGTGCCACCCCTGCCCTGGGCAGGGACACCTCCCACCAGCCCAGGGTGCTCCAAGCCCCATCCAACCTGGCCTGGGACACTTCCAGTGATCCAGGGGCATCCACAGCTTCTCTGGGCAGCCTGTGCCAGGGCCTCCCCGCCCTCCCAGCCAGGAATTCCCTCCTAATATCCCGTCTATCCTTGTTCTCTGGCAGTGGGAAGCCATTCCCAGTGTCCTGTCCCAGGCCCCTCTCCAGCTCTCCTGGAACAGGGATTACAATCCCCACAGGTCTGTATTTGCCATCACCTTTGCACTCAGATTCCCTGCAGTTAACCCTGAAATGCATTCCCAGGAATGCTCCAGTTTCCTGCAGCACAGGGGCACAGGGGGAGCTGGACCTGTTTGCAGCCTTTGCCTCCCCTGGCATTCCCTGCTCAGCACCCTCATCCTGCTCCTCTTCTGGATGTGCAAACACCAGAAATCACCCCAAGGCTCCCCAGCTTATTTCATTTTCAGAGCCCAGCACTCCAGGGAATGAAACAACCACCAAAAAACATCCCCTGGATGTCAAACACCTGCAATCACAGAGGACACACTCCCTGCATGAATTCCTGCCTCCTTCTCCAGGCAGGAGTTCAGGGAAAACCACTTCCCTTCTCACCCTGGCTCTGGACTGACTGCCCAGAAATAATTTATGTTTATGTTCATGTGCCTCCAAACACAACATTTCACCGGGAAGGGATCTGGTTGTGAGACCCTTCTTTTGGAAAAGGAAATTCCTGCTGCACACAGGGAAGCAGGAATGGGACGATCCCGAGCTGGAGAGCTGGGACGTGCCCCCCGGGGGGGTTTGGGAGCCCTTTATCGTGCCGGTGCACGGGCAAACACATCCATGGTAACGAGCAGTTAATTAGCGGGGCTCTCCCTCCCCTCCTCAGCTCCCGAGTTACTTCCCCTTCACCGAGCACCGGGAATGTCCCACCCACACCACAAACCCTCC
>NW_020885071.1:149194-155378 GCF_003945725.1 Corapipo altera | reverse complement strand
ACATTCCCTTCCCAGCCCTGCATCCTCCTGCCCCACACACACCACAAACCCTCCTCAGCTCCCAAACATTCCCTTCCCAGCCCTGCATCCTCCTGCCCCACACACACACACCACAAACCCTCTGTTCTCCCAAACATTCCCTTCCCAGCCCTGCATCCTCCTGCTCCCCACACACACCACAAACCCTCTGTTCTCCCAAACATTCCCTTCCCAGCCCTGCATCCTCCTGCTCCCCACACACACCACAAACCCTCTGTTCTCCCAAACATTCCCTTCCCAGCCCTGCATCCTCCTGCTCCACACACACACCACAAACCCTCTGTTCTCCCAAACATTCCCTTCCCAGCCCTGCATCCTCCTGCTCCCCACACACACCACAAACCCCCCCCCCCGTGCAGCTCTGACAGAAACACCTCCCACAAGCAGCAGCTTTTGCAAACAAAACTGGGTTTTCCAGCCACATTTCCATGGATGTTGGCTGGGATTTTCCTCTGGGAGGGGCACAGGATTTCCTCAAACACACAGACACCTCCTCAGTATTTTGTAAGACTCTTCTAATAAGGCAGTGGATGCAATTCACCATCTGCAGTCTGGTTTTAGCAGCACTGTGGGACATTTCCACCAGTCCCCCCCAGTTCTGTAACTACCAGCATCCCAAATTTTCCAGCTCAATCCTTGCTAACAGTGATAAAATTAGGAACAGCTTGTTAAGGGATTTCAAGGTGGAGATTGGTCAAAGTTTGGGCTCGGTGATCCTGGAGGTCTTTTCCAAGCTCAGTGATTCTGTGATTCCATGTTCTCACCAAGCCCAATAAAGCCTTTCCCAGGCCCCAGAATTTCCTGAGGCTGTTTCTCTATTTTTAGGGAATATCTCCTGAAAACACCTGTCAGGATGGGGCCGTGTTTGCTGGTACAACCAGGACAGAAACATCGCCTTGATCATGAGACTGGGAGGATGAGAACCTGAATTATTCATGGAGCCAGGATCCACAGCAGCACTGGAGCAGGGAGATCTGCTCTGTGTCACATCTGCTCTGTCACATCTGCCCTGGGTGAGATCTGCTCCTGTGGCCCTGCAGTGCAGCTCGACCCCATTCTACCAAAACTTCCAGTTTAAAAACCCCCTTCTGAGGTGCTCCCAGGAGTTGTGAAAAAAAAACCCCAACACCAACCCTTTAAAATATATTAAAATATTTAAATTAATTTTTAAATATTTAAATGAATATTTAAATGCAAAGTATTCTGGAACCAGCTGCTGAGGAGGGATTTTTCTGCCTCGAAAACCTCCCCAGAAATCACGACTGTCCAGGCAGGAGTGATGGTCAGCAAACCCCAGGGCAGTTCTGGGCCCTGCTAAACAGCCCTTCCCCAAACAAGTCCTGGGAGGAGTTTGGGAGTGAGCAGGAGCCAGGAACGACTCCCAGGGAGCAGTTCAGATGTGGCCAGACCCTTGGAAGGTGGGAAAGATTCCCATCCCACCCCCTGCCATGGGCAGGGACATCTCCCACCAGCCCAGGGTGCTCCAAACCCCATCCAACCTGGCCTGGGACACTTCCAGGGATCCAGGGGCAGCCACAGCTTCTCTGGGACTCCCCACTCCTCCCAGCCAGGAATTTCTCCATAACACCCAAACCTAACCCCACAATCCAAACCCTTCCCCTGATGCTCTGCTCCCTTTGCCTGAGGAGCTCCCCAGCTCCCTTGAACACTCCTGGAAGTCGCTCAGGTTGGGTCCCCACGTGCTCTGAGGCTCATCAGCCCTGACAGGAGGAGGTCACAGCACACACTTGACAGCACCCAGCACTTTCTGTCCAATGTTCTCCCTCCTGAGCAAATTCCATGCACTATTTAAGGGGAAAAATTCTCTTCCTGCCATTTTACTGGATGAACTCTCATCCCCCAAGTGCTCAGAAACCACCACCAAGGAGGTGGAAATGAAGGAAGAGCTTCTTTTGTGCAGTGTGTATTATATAACCAAGCTCATAACCCAGGCCCTTTATTTATTATTCAAATCTAAATAACCATCTCCTGCTGCCTCCCCCCTCTCCTGGGTGCCTGAGGGGGCAGGTGCAGGATCAATAAGTCTGTGCCACAGGAGGCACCAAGGCAGGCCAAGGAAAGGAAAGGCAAAGCTATTGAAGAACTGTGAGAGCTGATAATGATAACGAAAAATAAAACTCACAGCAGAGAGCAGAGAGAGGGGGGGAGGGTGGAATCGCCCTTTCCCACAGAATTAACAAACCAGGGGCACAAACAGGCTTCATCCTGCTGGAATTCCACTCCATCCCAGGGGCTGCCGCTCCAGAGGGAGGCTGGAGAGCTTCAGGGACGCTCCAGGGAAAGAGGCACAGGAACAGCCAAAGGCTGGAAAACGTTCTTTTCACCGAGAGAGAGTCGTAATCCCAAACCTCCTCTTTAACAGCCAATTATGTGGTGGTTTGATGGCAGCTTGCACATAAATCTGATTTATTTCTAATAAAACCAAACCGCAGCGAACGAGCGGAGACAGAGCGAGATCCAGGGAGCAGGAGCTGCAGGGAGGGAGGGGCAGGAGAGCCCCAGAACAGCTCCCATGGCTCTTTAACTGGAAACCTCAAAGCTTTTCAGGCAATACCTGATTATTTTTTTTTTTTGTTGGTATTTTCTGCTTTGCACAGGAAGCAATTCAGAGAAACCTCCCGACCTCTGTTGTATTTGTGGCTGAGGTCAAACATCTGTGGTGAGTCACTCCACGGGCTGGGAACTGGGATGTGATTGTAGGAACATCTGTGCAGATGCTTCGAGTTCTTCTGCCCCAAAATCACGAGGGGAAAACTTCCAAGCAGGAAAGGTTTTGGAAACCTTTGTTTGTGATATACACGTGGGATTTTTCACAGTGACTAAAGGCAAGTCTGTGACACGAGAGGATCCATCAGACACAAATGTAAGGATGGAGAGTGTCCAGAGAAGGGAACTCCATGAAAAAGTGGGAATCTGTTGCCTGTTAAATAAAAAGAGTCTGTTTGAAGTCCAAGGGCACGTCCAGCAAGGGAGAGCTCCGAGCTGCTGGTGCTTCACTCAGCTTCTTTTTGGAGCAAGGAACAAAAAAAGAATCAAAGCAAAATAGGGCTAACCTGGATTTCCAGGCTGTGCAGCCCAATTAATTATGCAAATGAAATGAAGCTGAGAACAGAAGGTCTGTGGCCATCCCTGGAGGGCAGAGAACAGAGTCCCTGCATCCCTCACCTGCTCCTTCTCCCAGAGGTTCTGGTTCCAGCTGGAGCCAAACCACGACACCACGTTACAGCCCAGTTTAAATGGATATTTATATTATTGCACTGCAGTTAAAATGAGGGGTGCCTGAGGCTTCAGGAGGGCACTGCCCCCTTCCCTGCCCGGCCTCCTGTGCCCTCCCAGGCACAAACAGCTCCTCCCTGGAATGTGCTGCTTCCTGATGGAGCATTTGCAAGGAAAAATTAGGAATTGTTTAAAAATAGCAGCTGACACACCTCCAATGAGAGCCCCAAGGGCAAACACAGCCAGGGGAGTGCTGAGCCAGCAGGATTTTCCCTACAAAACGGGACTGCAAGTGCAGCATCACACAGGATCTCACCATCCCATTCCTGCTGAATCCATAGGGGCAACTTCCAGGAGAAAGCAGGAAGTTTATGTGTCAGATTGACTCCTCCTTTGTTCTCTTTGTTAAACAGGAGAAAACAGCCAATTCCTGGGCTTATCCTGTTCAACAGGGGGGTTATTGGAGGGCTGGGAGTGAGAAACTGCCTCTGCTTCCCTTGGCAATCCCAGAATCCCAGACCCAGTGAGGCTGGAAAACACTTCCAGGATCACAAAGAGCCCCCACCCTGTGCCCCATCCCCACCCTGTCCCCAGCCCAGAGCACTGAGTGCCACAGCCAGGCCTTCCTGGGACACCTCCAGGGCTGGGCACTCCAAACCTCCCTGGGCAGCCCCTGCCAGGGCCTGACCACCCTTTCCAGGGAGAAATTCCTCCTCATGTCCAACTTGGTCCTGCTGCCACAGCAGTCCTGGCACAGCCCAGGGGCCACTGGCCTCCTGCCCACCTGGGCACCCCTGGGCACACCTGGGCACCCCTGGGCACCCCCAGGCTCGTGTTCAGCTCAGTTCTGAGCCGTGTTTTCCACGTGCCTTTTATGGAGCTGCCCCAGCCCCTTTCCCCTGTGCCCGGTGCTGCTCAGGAGCAAACAGCCCAAAGCCAACCCCGACACAAAGGCAGGCAGAGAAAAACCACAAACCAACCTCTAATCCACCAACAATGTGGGTTAAAAACCTCTAATCCAAAAATAGCAGCCTAAATATTTGCCAAAGGGAAACGTTTCAAGCGCGTCTGGATCCGACAATGCCTCGTTCCTGCTGCTGGGATAAGGACCATGTGCCTGGGCAGGGGGCTCAGGGACTGATCTCTGTGCTCTGTCCTCTGCAAAACTGCAAATTGAGGTGATTTCAGCAGCAGGAATGACAAATTTAAATGTTAATCTCACCGGGTTTGTAGTAATTGTAAAAAGAGCTGAAAGTGATTCTGTCCTGACGGTCAGAAATAAATTAAACATAAAGAGAAGTTAAAAAACAATCACAGCCCCGAGAATATACACAGATAATTGGGATTTTACAGATGAGGACTGAGGAAAATAAATCCCTGAGCGCTACAACAACAGCTAGTGAAAATAAATGCAATTTATTGCACAGATTAGAGAGTTTCTGAGCAATTTTACCGTGAAACCTGCACTGTTTTTTTTTTTATGTAACAGCCAATTTCTTTGTGTGCAACAAAGCCAACAAACCCTGCCTCATTCAGCTGCTCCTCCAGCAGGGAAATGGAGCAGCAGCACCTGCCCAGGGACAGCGGCACAGGCAGAGCTGTTCCTGTGCCTCTGCATCCCCCCGCAGCCGAACAGGCACATTATTTACTACACAAAACCAGGCAGTGACCGATTCACAGGATCCTCACGGTGAACGAGGCACCGCGGGGAGATCCCACTTCCCAAGGACTTTGTCGTGCCCTGCTCCGGGATGACTCACGGGAAGGATGGGAAGGGAGCGCTGGGTGTGCTCCCCGCCCCGGGCTGCTCGGGCAGACACCCGCACCCACAACCTGCACCCACACCCGGACCCACACCCACAACCCACACCCACAACCCACACCCACAACCCACACCCACAACCCACACCCGCACCGCGTCCCTCTCCAGGCTGATCCCGCATCCCTCCTCCAGCTGATCCCGCATCCCTCTCCAGGCTGATCCCGCATCCCTCCTCCAGCTGCGCCTGTGTCCCTCTCCGGGTGCCTCCTACGCCCCTCCAGGAGCTGCTCCTGCATCCTCTGAGCCGATCCTGCATCGCTGCCCGAGGTGTTCCTGCATCCTCCGAGCCGATCCTGCACTGCTCCCCGAGCTGCTGCTGTGTCCCCTCTCCCAGCTGATCCCGGATCCCTCCGAGTGGCTCCTACATCCCTCCCGGAGCTGACCCTCCATCCCTCTCCGAGCTGATTCTCCATCTCTCGGAGCTGACCCTACATCCCTCTCGGAGTGACTCTCCCGTCCCTCTCCCGGCCGTTCCCGCATCCCTCTCCCGGACTCAACCCCACATCCCTCCCCGAGCGGTTCCCACCCCTCTCCCGGAATCAACCCCCCATCCCTCCCCGAGCGGTTCCCATCCCTCCCCGAGCGGTTCCCACCCCTCTCCCGGCCGTTCCCAGCCCCCCTCACCCCTCTCCAGGCCGCTCCTCCCCCCGGACCCTCCACCCCAACACCAACCGGGACGAGCCGCGTGCGGAGGGGTCCCCTCAAACCTTCCCGGCGCTCCCGCAGCCCCGGCCCCGAGCTGGGAGCGGGACGGAGCCCGGGATGCGATCCCGGCAGGGACAAAGCCCGCAGACCTGTGAGGAGGTGGCGGTGTGGCCGCGGTGCCATCCCGGCCCGCGCCATCCCCGAGGATGGAGCCGTCTCCAAGGGAACGGGGCAGCTCCACGTGACCCGGCCCCGCATCCCGGGAAGCGCTCCGGGAACTCCGGCTGCTCACCCTCAGGGATGAACCTCCAGCCACCAAGGGGGGGCTTAAAAGCTTTTCCAGTTTTATTTTTATTTTTTTTTGATTTTTTTTTTTTGTTTTCTCTTCATTATATTTTAAGTTTTAATTTTCATTATATCTTAAGTTCTAAATTTTGTTAT
>NW_020885071.1:139984-149184 GCF_003945725.1 Corapipo altera | reverse complement strand
TAAGTTTTAATTTTCTTTCATTTTAAGTTCTAATTTTCATTATGTTTCTTTAAGTTTTAATTTTCTTTCATTTTAAGTTCTGATTTTTCATTTTTTTTTTTTTTTTTAAGTTTTAATTTTCTTTCATTTTAAGTTCTAATTTTCATTATGGTTTTTTTTAAGTTTTAATTTTCTTTCATTTTAAGTTCTGATTTTTCATTATTTTTTTTTAAGATCTGATTTTCACCTGGGACACTCCCAGGGATCCAGGGGCAGCCACAGCTTCTCTGGGCAACCTGTGCCAGGGCCCCCCTGCCCTCCCAGGGAAGAATTTCTTCTGTTAAATTAAATATGATTCCCAAATTGCCACTACAATGGAGATTATTCCCCTGTGAAATGGGGCCTCTGGCACATCCAAACCAACCAAACCAACACCAAATTCCAACCAAACCAACACCAAATTCCATTCCCTTGCTGCAGCACTGAGCCAAGGCCTCCAGGTTTGTCTAAGGCCCAATTTCAACGGGTCTGAACGACAGAATCCCAGACTGGGGAGGGCTGGAAGGGACCTTAAGGACCATCCAATTCCAAAGCCCTGCCCTGGGCAGGGACACCTTCCAGCCAGAAAAGGTCACAACAACTTCCCTTGGCTGTTTGTTCTGTCTCTGCCTTGATCACTAAAAGTAGATCCTTAACTGGAATTTGTTGGGTTTCAGCACCAACAGTACAAGGGTTAAAAAAAGAGGGCTCAGCTCCTTTTCAGGTGCAGAAGGAATTCTAACTAATGCTCCACGTTCTGTCCCAGGATAAAAGTTATTTCCAGCACCATGGCTGGGAATACAGGTATTACAGGGATTATTAAATCAATATTGCCCATATCCTGTAACAGGAGGGTGTAACACACACCCTGTGCCCGACCTGGCACTGGGACAAGATCACAACAAGATCAAAGTAGCACAGGAATAGAGCAGAATTCCAAATAAAACCCCACGGATTTACAGTCCCAGCGCTCGGGGGGTTCCTGTTCACCCCTCTGGATCCCATCCCAGCACCACAACCAACCTCCTCCCACATCCCAGCATCACAGCCAACCTCCTCCCACATCCCAATATCACAACCAACCTCCTCCCACATCCCAATATCACAACCAACCTCCTCCCACATCCCAGCACCACAACCAACCTCCTCCCACATCCCAATATCACAACCAACCTCCTCCCACACCCCAGCATCACAACCAACCTCCTCCCACATCCCAATATCACAGCCAACCTCCTCCCACATCCCAATATCACAACCAACCTCCTCCCACATCCCAGCACCACAACCAACCTCCTCCCAGCCTGGACCCAGGACAGGTTTCACCTGGAAAACCAAACCCAGGGGCTGCTCCAAGCCTTGTCCAACCTGGCCTTGGACACTCCCAGGGATCCAGGGGCAGCCACAGCTTCCCTGGGAATTCCAGCCCAGCCCCTCCCCACCCTCCCAGCCAGGAATCCCTTCCCAATATCCCACCTCTCCCTGCCCTCTGGCAGTGGGATCCATTCCCTGTGTCCTGTCCCTCCATCCCTTGTCCCCAGCCCCTCTCCCACATCCCATGCCAGGGTTGTGTCACCCACAGGAGCTGGGTCTCCACAACACTTGAAAATCGAGGGTTTAGTGGCAGGGGGTTGTGTTTGGTGGGTCCCAGAGCCAGGGGAAAAGGATCTTGTTGTATCCACAAAACCCCACAGCAGGGATGGGAAATTTTAAAGTTGTTCCTACCAGGAAGACTGATCCAGGCAAACACCACCTCTGCTTCATCAGACATGCACTGCAAAGAGGTGTTACTGCTTTCCATCACAGAGATGGTAATTTCCATGAAAAAGGGGAGCCTGTGGGTTCCAGTAATTCTGTTCAGTGAACTGACACCTGAACCCAAGTGTGGTTCACATGGAATTACCCTCTGGCACCCAGGAAACTCCCACTGGACACAGAATCATTCCATCCCCCCTGTGCCTGATCCCACCTTGTCCCCAGCCCAGAGCACTGAGTGCCACAGCCTCAGAAACACTCACTTATTCTTGGAATTGTGAGTAGAGCAAACCCCTGATTCCCTTATGGATGTAGGTCCAGGGTTCCAGCAATGGATCCCGTAAAATTCCCGACTCGGAGGCTCCATGAACATTTTTGTCTGCACTTCTCGTATCTCCTACAGCAATAACAAACACTGTGATAACTCAGCTCCCATCAAACACAGGACATCAGCCTGACTGGAATCCTGACTGGATTTTAAAACACCCCCCTCCTGGTTTGAAAGGTTCAGTGGTGGGGATTCCACCCCCACTTTGGAAATCGATTCTGACAATTACTGACTCACACTCACTGTTAAAAACATACATCTTGTTTTGCTGCCCAGAGAAGCTGTGGCTGCCCCTGGATCCCTGGAAGTGTCCCAGGCCAGGTTGGATGGGGCTTGGAGCCACCTGGGATAGTGGGAGATGTCCCTGCCCATGGCAGGGGGTGGCACTGGATGAGCTTTAAGGTCCCTCCCAACCCAAACCCTTCCATCACTCTCTCTGATTTTTGTATTTCATATTTATTATTCTGAATGTGTCTCCCTTCAGCTTCTGCTCTGTGTCCCTTGTTAAGCCCATCTGCCAAAGCTCCCTGGGATTATATTTAATTTCTCTAGGACTGGTATTTCCAGAAGTATCAAACCTTTCCTTAACCCCTGTGGGTTATTCCTGCATTCCTTGGGTCCTTGCCTGTAAAGCTGTGCCTCTTCCCAAACCTACTTCCAGTCCTTCAACCATTTCCATCCACCTTCTCAAACCCTTTGGTCCTTCCACAGTTTTCCAACAAGGATCCTGCCCCCACCAAGCACAAAGGGGAACCTCTCCTGTTTGTCCTCCTAAATCCTGTCACCACCCACGGTTACAAAATCACCCTGAAAATGCACATTGTGCCACCTGCAGACCAGGACCTCCAAGAACTGCTTTTGGGCCATTCTGCCCAGCACGTTTTCCTTTCAACTGGCTTCATTCCTCCAACATTTTCCCATTCCCCTCTGTTTTATAAGTTTTCCTCCTGGTCATGCAGAAGAGAGTTAATGGCACAGAACTCAGCCTGATCTCTGCAGGGCTCTGCTGGAAAACACCCCCCAGCACCTTCTTCTGGCAGTCACATTGAGGCCAACGAGCTGAACTATTTTCATGGAATCCTGGAATCCCAGAATGGTTTGGGGTGGAAGGGACCTTAAAGCCCATCTCCCTGCAAGCCCCCCCTTCACGGGTTCTTCCCGTTCCCCTGCCTAGGTGGTGCATTGTTTATTGTTTTCCACATCTCCCAGTGCTCACAATAAACACATTATGGCAACAAACCCACTTCATTAACCAGGATTAACCTCGCAGGAAGAGCCAGGCTGAGTCTGACTCCAGCAAAGTGCCAAAGCCTGAGCTGGGCTGGCACGAGTTACCTTTTTATTTATTGATCAACAGGCAGCTCAGCACTGCTCAGTCATTTCACTGCCCATCCAAGTCATACTGGCAAACATGACATGTCAGACACTGCCCTGAGTTCATCCTGCACGTCCCCCCAGCAATGAGATCATGTGGATGTTGTTCCAGGGCTCTGGGACCTTTCCAGTGCTCTGAGACACACAGGCCATCAGCAGTAAGCATCTAAATTAAGAAATTACCTCAAAATGCAGTTTGGATTGAAAACACAGACACTGCAGTTCAAAATCCTGCTGGGTCACCTCAGAGTCCCAGAATCCCTGAGGCTGGAAAAGCCCTCCCAGCCCATGGATCCACCCTGTGCCCGATGCCCACCTTGTCCCCCAGCCCAGAGCACTGAGTGCCACAGCCAGGCCTTCCTGGGACACCTCCAGGGCTGGGCACTCCAAACCTCCCTGGGCAGCCCCTGCCAGTGCCTGACCACCCTTTCCAGGGAGAAATTCCTCCTCCTGTCCAACCTGTCCCTCCCCTGGCACAGCTGGAGGCCGTTCCCTCTCCTCCTGTCCCTTGTTCCCTGGGAGTAGAGCCCGACCCACCCCCAGCTCCCCCCTCCTGTCAGGGGGTTGCAGAGCCAGAAGGTCCCCCCTGAGCCTCCTTTTGTCCAGGTTGAGCCCCCCCAGCTCCCTCCCTTCCCCAGTTTCACCAGGAGCCATCAGGAGCTGGGGTACACTGAGCCCATCCCCAAGGGACAGCACAGGAGCTGTGCAGGAGAGCAGGTGGGAAGGGGAATCAGATTCCATGTTAGGTCTGAAATATTGGGAAGGAATCCCTCCTTGTGAGGGTGGGAGGCCCTGGCACAGGTTGCCCAGAGAAGCTGTGGCTGCCCCTGGATCCCTGGAAGTGTCCCAGGCCAGATGTCCCTGCCTTCACAGGACCTCATCTGTTCCAGAGCCAGGGAAGTGGCCTCAGTGTCCCTCTCCCAGTCCCTCCGTGCCCTCAGACACGGCAGGAGCTGGGAATGCTCTGTCCAGTCATGTCCTCAGCATGCAGAAAAACAGTGCATGTGCAAGCAGGGAGACCACCTTCCAACCATTCATACAGTTTATGGGATGAGAGAACATTAAAGATACAAGTCCCAGGATTTCCAGAGAGCCTCGTGTTCCAGCTGAGCCAGAGCTGCCAACCTGCTCAGGAAAGGGCTGGAATCAGGGGGACAAGGAACCTGGAAACAGGAGTTGTTTGGTGATGGAGTGAGCCAGGTGGGAAAGAAAAGAGGAAAAACCAAGTCAGCATGTTCATAATGATCAGAAGAAGGAATAAAGGACAAGAGAACAGCTGAGGCAGAGAGATCAGAGGCCTGTTCATCCCCAGAGCAGATGGCTGGGCCGGCACATTCCTGGCACGTTCCTCCCCTCCCTGAGAGTCCCTTTGCTCTCAGCAGCCTTTGATGAATTTATTTCCTTCAGCAGAACTGGTTCAAGGAGCAATGGAGGGGTGTGGATGTTTGGTGCCCACCACATCCTCGGGGAAAGTTAAAGCAGAATTGGTTTCTGCTGCTTCCATCTGCCCCTGCTCGTTCCGGTCGCTGCCCTTTGGTTCCTGCCCTGGAAGGGGAAGGGAACAGCTGGAAGGGGGAGGGAACAGCTGTTTCCTATTCACCACCACGTTGCTCTTTCACAGAACACTCTCTCAGACCACCAGTTTCCTCTGCAGCTTGAGGAATCTGCTCCCTGTCCTTGTGCAGCAGGACTGGGGGGTTTGGATCGTGGGCTGCTCTGCCCCACACCAGACGTGTGCAGACAGCTGGGGAACACTCCCTGGCTCAGAGAGGGAATGCTGGATGTGGCACTCGGTGCTCTGGGCTGGGGGACAAGGTGGGATCAGTCACAGGCTGGACTCCACGGCCTGGGAGCTCTTTTCCAGCCTCAGTGGTTCTGGGATTCACGGGTCGGCGTCAGGATCGCCGACTCAGCAAAAAGAAAAAAAATCAGCTCCCAGAACTTAATACAACAAACACACGTGGAAATGCAGTTATTTCCTGAAATGGCTGGATTTGTGGAGGATACTCACATCTAAGTTTGTCCAGGATTTTCCCACCACACATGGTGGCCAGCATGGCTTTCACTGAGAACACAGTCAGCTTCCCGTGGCCCTCACTGTAGGGAAAAGGACATGGTGAGGAATTCCAACAGGGAATGGCAGTCACTAAAGCACTTAAGGCCTAGGAAGGAAATGTATAAATCATTATACTATTATATATATATATCTGCAGTAAGTACTAAGGACTGCCAAAGCTATTTAATGTAACATTCACACAGGGAATTCACACCAGCATTTTTAATGCACTGCAAGAGTTAACAAGTGTCTAACCATAAATCAAATTTCCTTGCAGAGTTATGAAAAATTCCCAGATAGAGAGCCTGACATTTGTGTTGTCCATCCCACAACTCTCCTATAAAACAGTGTTAATTCATTTCTCCATTAAAATCCATGGTTCATTTGTGAAACTCCTCATTTTTCTCTCTGCTGCCCTCTGTTAGTTTCTTTAAACTTTTACTCCTTAGTTTAAACTCTTGACATCCAAACACACATTTCATTCTAAAAACAAGCCCCGGAATTGACAGGCAACAGAGAGGCTGTGTGAGATCCTGGGGACCCCACACGGAACAGGGAATACTGGGAATAATGCTCATTTGCAGCTGAAGTGGTTAAAGCTGCTGTGCTGTGGGAGCTGTGGCACATTTGGGAATCACTCCTGCATCAGCAGGAGAGAAGGGATGTGGCTCTGTGGAAAGCAGGAAGGAGCCATCCAGCACAGCAGGATTGGTAGGGACAGACATGGGGGTTATTCCTGTTTCCAGAAGGAAGTTAAGGAAGGGAGGGTGTGGGAGAGAAGGGACCAGGAACACGGGGGGAGGCTGGGTGGGTTAAAGCACAGCACAGCTGGGCAAAGGGGGGGAAAAGCTGCTGGAATTCTGAGCAAGTTACTGGCAGACACAAGTGCCCCCTGTCCCTGACCACAGACTGACCCCTCCTGAGGAACTCAAAGGTAAAAGGAGAAACCCAACTCAAACAAATTCAAATGCCTGTCATTAAATGGGCTGGACAGGTCATTTGTGCTGGCATGGAAAACACACTGATGGGGGAAACACAGGAGGAGCGTGGGGAGAGAGCCAGAGAAACCAGAAATACTTCTGAAGGGAGACTGCAAAGAGCTGGAGAGGGGCTGGGGACAAGGGATGGAGGGACAGGACACAGGGAATGGCTCCCCACTGCCAGAGGGCAGGGAGAGATGGGATATCAGGAGGGAATTCCTGGCTGGGAGGGTGGGGAGGCCCTGGCACAGGTTGCCCAGAGAAGCTGTGGCTGCCCCTGGATCCCTGGAAGTGTCCCAGGCCAGGGTGGATGGGGTTGGAGCAACCTGGGCTGGTGGGAGGTGTCCCTGCCCATGGCAGGGGGTGGAATTAAATGAGTGTTAAAGTGGCTTCCCACCCAAACCATCCTAAAATTCCAGGATTTGGTGGGAAGGAGATGGGCATTAACACCTGCCTTGGACACTGTTAAGAACAGGATTATTTGAAGTGGATTTTGGCTCATGGGATTGAGGGACAAGGTCTGATGTCAACAACAGATGAGCAACCACGGGAGACACCAGGAAGAACCAAATCCCTTTTGTTTCCCTTTCACACTCAGAGTTAATATGGAAATATTATCCTCTGGGAACAATCTCCCATTCCATGGTGAGGGAAAGGCTCTCAGAATCAGAAGTTCCTGAAATACAAGGGGCTGTTTCCCTAATACAGACTCAGTATCTTTTAAACATTCCCTCTGCAGAAGAGAGACAATCTCCTGGAGCCACAGCTCTGGGAAGAGGAATGGTGATCCCAGGCCATCACTTGTTGATACCCAGCACCCTTTAACCACTGCTGGAAAAAACTAAAATAAGGGAGAAAATTAAACACCTTCTGTATTTCCTTCAAGGAACATAAACAGAATGAAGTTCACAACAAAGCAGAGATCTCAACTGTCCTATTTTGTTTCTGTCTTTACAAGAGCTTTCCCAAAGGAACAAGTTGGCACTCCCTCTGCATGTGAAAAGAGTAAGACTTTACTACAGGGATGGTTTGGGTTGGAAGAGATCTTAAAGCTCATCCAGTCCCACCCCTGCCATGGGCAGGGACACCTCCCACCAGCCCAGGTTGCTCCAAGCCCCGTCCAGCCTGGCCTGGGACAGTTCCAGGGATCCAGGGGCAGCCACAGCTTCTCTGGGCAACCTGTGCCAGGGCCTCCCCACCCTCCCAGCCAACAATTCCTTACCAATCTCCCATCTCTCCCTGCCCTCTGGCAGTTTGAAGCCATTCCCCCTCATCCTGGCACTCCAGCTCCTTGTAAACAGTCTCTCTCCATCTTTCCAGCTGGCTCCTTCAGGTCCTGGAAGGCCACAGTTAGGTGACCCCAAAGCTTCTCTTCTCCAGGCTGGACAATCCCAGTCCTCTCAGCCTTTCCTCATGGCAGAGGGGCTCCAGCCCTGGGATCACCTTGGGGCCTCCTCTGGACTCTCTGCAGCAGCTCCACGTCCTTGTGCTGCTGTTGCCCAGGGCTGGAGGCAGCTCTGGGGGGGGGTCTCAGCTGAGGGGGCAGAGGGGTAGATCCCCCCTGCCCTGCTGCCCACCATCCCTGGGGGATCAGCCCAGCACATGCCTGGAATTGGTGTTCAAAAGGTTCATCCTCTTCAAGCCTCGACTTCCACTTCTATCCGAGCAAAGCTCAGCTGCCAGTTCAACCCTCCAGTCTCAGCCCCCCTCCCTTTTACTTTTTAATACACACTGACTTTATATCAAAGGAGAGTTCGGGTTTGAGTCCTTTTTGAGTTAAATCAAGTGCCCAAAGCCAAAAGTTCCTCCTCCCAGGACACAAACTTGTCCTTGTAAAGGAGATCCCGGTGCCATCAGACACTGGGCTCCTGCTGACACTGTTCATGCACCAAGAAAACCCCCAAACTCCTCCCCTGCAATCTGACAGAGGGGCAGCTCTTGAGCTATTTGCCCAAATCTTTGCCCCAGTGCCATTCCACCTGCTGAATTCCCAGCAGAAAGGAAAAAGGCAAAACTTCCCCTGTGATTTTGAATCTCCTGTAAAAATCAGGACTGGAAACAGAACTGGAGACGTGTTTGAATCAGACCAGGCTGATTCAAGGTGTGTGAGGCTCCTTCCTCATCCTCTGCACCCTCCTGACCAGGGCTCTGCAGCAGACACCCCTAGCAAGGGTGTCCATGTGGATCTGCCCACTCCTCCTGACTCAAACTCCAGCTGGCTCCTCACCCAGCCCCAGGCACAGCTCCAGGGTAACTCCCACTCCTTGCCTGTCCCTCCCAGAGAGCCACTGCAGCATTCCAGCTGTGCCAGCCCTCCCACCACGTCCTCTCCAGAGGAATCAGACTCCAAATTCCTCCTTATGGGGCACCCAGTCAGGCTGAATTCCCAGGAAAGGTCTGAGAGCTTGCTGAAACGTTGGCATTGCCCAGGGAAGCTGTGGCTGCCCCTGGATCCCTGGGAGTGCCCAAGGCCAGGTTGGAGCAACCTGGGCTGGTGGGAGGTGTCCCTGCCCATGGCAGGGGGGGCACTGGATGAGCTTTGAGGTCCCTTCCCACCCAAACCATTCCATGACTCTGTGACTGTACCTGTCTGGCAGAAAGATAAAGGCTCTGTGATGGTCCCACCAGCACAGCTGGAAGGAGCTCCAGCACCCTGTGCCTTCCAGCAGCACAGAGCCAGCCCAGGGAT
>NW_020885071.1:135597-139974 GCF_003945725.1 Corapipo altera | reverse complement strand
GGGGAAAAGTGGGGGACAAAACCTGTCTGTAACTAAAGCCTTGATCTTTTGAGGCAGCTCCCCAGAACGTGACCATTCCTGGTTTTAAAGTCTATGTTTTCTGGTGTGATCTGAAAATAACTAAACCCTCAGCCAACCCTCACAACTTGGTCTCCCAACTAAGGCCAAATCAGATCAGAAAAGCCCCTCTTGGTTCTGCTGTCCCAGTGTCCCTGCTCTGAGCTCTGTGCTGGTTTAATCCACCCTCAGTGGGACAGGGACTGTTCTGAGGTCTGGGGCTTTTTGAGGGACAAGCCCAGCTTCTGTTTAGTGGCAGTAAGTTGTCACATTAGGAAAGGATCAAAGCCTGGACACCACAAACAGAACAACTATTTGGCACGTTCATTGCTGGGGACTGTCCTGGGTAAAACCCCTCACTGGGGCAACAGCAGAAGACAGATCCCACTGAAGTAACAGCTGATGCTGAAAACAAGAAGAGCAAAAGTAAGAAGTGCCAACCACAGGGAAGGACCTGCAGAGCCCACAGAGGCACAGCCACCCCAGATCAGCAAAGCAAACCCTGCAGGAACAGGCTGTGAAAGGAGCTCGTAAATCGGACACGAGGAAAGGTCTGGAGAGAACCCTGAGCAAGAAATCCAGCTGCTCCCAGCCAGGAGATGGGAAGTGGCCTTTATGGGCTCCCAGCACACTGGAAGGGGACCCAAACTGACTGTCCAGACAAGGCAGCAGCAGGAAAGGGCCCTTTGGAGCAATTTTCCACAGAACACATTCACTCCTCACACCAGCGCTAAACCACTGGCTCACGGTGTCACCGCACACCCAGCTCAGCCCACGGCTCCCACCAGTCCCACGGGGCTCTGAATCACTTCAGGAGGCGAGGTCTGAGGCCCAGCCGTGCTGCTGTGGCACCGCCAGTGCCCGTGGGCACCGCTGTGCCCCCAAAGCCACGCGTGTGGCACACACGGCCCCTCGCCCTGAGCCGCGGCACCCACCCCGCTGCCAGAGCCTGGGGGGGCAAACCAGAGCAAGGATACAGCTGGAGCAGGTACTAGCCTGTCATATGCTGCTACCATGAAGTTGAGGAGGAGGCTGATGGATTGCTCTACACTGATCTGGTGAGTAGAAGGAAGGCGTTTGTTTAGCTGGTAGTAGATGGATGAAATGATTGTTTCTAGCCGGGACACGTTGAGCTCTGTGTTATGATCCAAAGTGTTAAGGCCATTATCTCGGAAGGCTTCAATCATATTCCAGATATCAACAAGGTGAACTAAAAACAAAGGGGGAAAAAAAATTAACTTCCATTCTGTAAGGCATGCAAGGTCACTCTGGTGGCACTGCTTGTGAAAGCTGGGTTAGCTTTTCCCTAGAATGAACAGTTATTTGTGTTCAAAGAGAGAGACAGACCCCTGAGTTCATACTCACAGCTGTTTAAAGGAACAGAGCAGTGCCCAGACACCTCATGTGCCTTTTATTCCACCCTTCAGCATCTGGGTGCTCTGTCAGAAACAATTCCTAGAGGAGCAAAGCCATCCCCCCCAGCATGCAGTGTGTTTTAGCAGAGTTAGAGACGTCAGCCACGAGCCCTCCCTGGGAGGGTGGGGAGGGTGGGGAGGTTTCCCAGAGAAGCTGTGGCTGCCCCTGGATCCCTGGAAGTGTCCCAGGTCAGGCTGGACAGGGCTTGGAGCACCCTGGGCTGGTGGGAGGTGTCTCTGCCCATGGCAGGGGGTGGGGCTGGATGAGCTTTGAGGTGCTGCCAAACCCCAAACATTCCATGATTCCACGATATTCTAAATTCCCTACAAACTGTTTACAGTAATTTGGAACAGCCTCGTGCTGACTAGTAGAGTATCGAAGGAGGAACTTGATGTTCCAGCTGAACTGTGACCATTTCCAGTTGATCCAGTTGCCAAAACCTGAGCACAACACAGGTCTAGAACTCCAAAGCATTTTTCCAAATTACCCTGCCACATATAAGCACACATCTAAGGAGTGTTAACCACGGGGAGAAAACATTTCCCAAACCACAGTTTGGGGAAATCTGCAGAACCACATTAAACAGTATTTTGAAATGTTTCAAAGCTCTAAGTCATGCATGAGAGTGGAGAAGACATCTAAGGATCAACAGCAACCCAAACTGAACGTGATCCAGCAGCTACAGAGGACAGACCTGTGTGTTCACCACTCCTGGGATCTCCCCAAAAAAGGGTTTGAACTCAGGGTGAGCTTGAACATTTCTTCCATTCAGCTTGTCTATATTTCTCACATAAGAGCCACACAAGGACAGAAGCCAAGCTGTGACCCCCACCCTGTCTCAGCCACAGCTCCAACTGCCCAGCCTCACCCACAGATCCAGGGATGGCCAAGGCTGCTCAGGGCAGCACTGAACTGGGCCCAGTGCAACGTCCTACACTCAGCATTCCTTAACACCTCTCTGCTGCTGGAGAGATTTTCAATCCTGGACCATGAGCTACAGCCAGGAACCAACACTTCTGCCCAGGATGGGAAATCTCCGAGCCACTCACCCAGCAAATGGTCACCACAGCCCCACGACACAGCCCGGGCTGGGGGGAACGTGCAGGGACCTGTGTCCTCCCCAGGGCACCTGAGCTCTTCTCCTGGCCTCCCCTGTGCCACACCCCCCAACTCCTGTGCCCTGGGAGGGGGGATCTGCTCCTGCACACCTCAGCTCCTTCAGCGTCTGCAGTGTTCCACCCCTCCCCTGGGATCCACCTCTGCTCTGGGGAGCTGTCCACGCTCACAGGGCCAGGGAAAAGGAGGAGAAAACTTACACTGGCAGTGGGGTATGAACATGCAGAATTCTTTATGGTTGCTCCATGTCACGAGTGCCACCGGGACAGACCCAGACACCTTCCCCCAGGGGCTGTCCCTGTGCCCTGCTGGCAGCTGCTCTGGGGCACCCCAGGGTGGAACAGCACCTCAAACAGCTCCAGCTGCCTGCACCCAGCACTGAGGGCAAGGAAACGCATCGTGCTGGCCCTTACATTTTAAATATTCTGAACAGTAAGGAACAAACCCGAAGAGATTATACAGTATCACACGAAGACTGCTGCCTCTTTTTAACTATACACCTAATCTCCGTTTCATTAAAGTAACAACTGCCCCTGCCTGACAAAGTGCTTGCTGCCAGCCCACCCAGAGCTGGCAGGGGTGAGGGTGTGGGACATGCAGGAGCCCTGCCTGCAGCCCAGGGGTGCCCAGGACTCACGGTTGCAGCGTTTCTGCACGAAGCGCAGCTTGCAGGCGGTTCGGTACGTGGAGAGCCGGATGACATCGAAGTTCTGAGCCCCTGGAACAGACACAACGTCCTCTGTGACATTCAGGCAGCGTCCCATGGAGCACAGGAGGGAGGGGATCCTGCCCCTCTGCCCCCTCAGCTGAGACCCCCCCCCAGAGCTGCCTCCAGCCCTAGGCAACAGCAGCACAAGGACGTGGAGCTGCTGCAGAGAGTCCAGAGGAGGCCCCGGAGATGCTGCCAGGGCTGGAGCCCCTCTGCTCTGGAGCCAGGCTGGGAGAGCTGGGGGGGGCTCAGCTGGGGAAGGGAAGGATCCAGGGAGACCTTGGAGCCCCTTCCAGAGCCTAAAGGGGCTCCAGGAGAGCTGGAGAGGGACTGGGGACAAGGCCTGGAGGGACAGGACACAGGGAATGGATCCCAGTGCCAGAGGGCAGGGACAGATGGGAGACTGGGAAGGAATTGTTGGTTATGAGGGTGGAGAGGCCCTGGCACAGGCTGCCCAGAGGATCCATGGCTGCCCCTGGATCCCTGGAAGTGTCCAAGGCCAGGCTGGACACCAAGGTCTGCTCTTGGCTCACATGAACAGTTTGTATGTTGGCCAAAACAACAAAAGGCCCCTGAAAGCACCAGTTTTACACATCTGGACCTTCTCCGGGTATGAAGCTCACCTGGAGAGGAAAAACACTGATGTGTGACCTCAAAGGGAAATATTCCACCAATGGAGAGGTGGAGTTGGAACACCTCTGAGCTGTGCCAGGGCAGGGTCGGGTGGGATCTCAGGAAAAGGTTCCTCCCCAGAGGGTGGTTGGCACTGAACAGGCTCCCCAGGGAATGGGCACGGCCCCAAGGCTGCCAGAGCTCAGGGAGGGTTTGGACAACACCCTGAGGGACAGGGGGGATTGTTGGGGTGTCTGTGCAGGGCCAGGGGTTGGATGGATGATCCCTGTGGGTCCCTCCCAAACCAGGATATTCCCTGATCCTGTGACCTCGGGCTCCTCTCAGTGATGTGCTGAGAAGCCTCACTCAGAAAGGTCCTTGGGAACATCCAGAGCCCAGCACTTCACTGAACAGCCACAGCCTGGGAACATCCACAGCCCAGCACTTCACTGAACAGCCACAGCCTG
>NW_020885071.1:124962-135587 GCF_003945725.1 Corapipo altera | reverse complement strand
CCTGGGAACATCCACAGCCCAGCACTTCACTGAACAGCCACAGCCTGGGAACATCCACAGCCCAGCACTTCACTGAACAGCCACAACCTGAGCTGCACAGACACACCCTGGATGGAGGTAACCAGAATTCTGAATACTTCTAACAATTTAGCCAAAGGTAAAACTCTGCAGGTGGTCTAAATGATCACAAGATGAGAACACCCCTTGGGAGTGATGAGACAAAACTGATGCCCTGAGGCACCAGCCAAAGCCATTCCAGTGGGGATGTGCTATTGGATTGGAAAAGGTTCTGAGGAGATCCCCTCCAGCATGCCAGCCTGGACAACAGGAGGAATTTCTTCATGGAAAGGGTTGGGCTTTAAGGTCCTTTCCCCCTCAGACCATCCCACGATTCTATGATAAAAAAAATGCTACTCTGGAATTCCTTCAACAAAACAGTATCAATATCCAGTTTTAAGGAAGACCTCCCTCAGTTTGTAACTGGAATTAAGGACATGCTGGCCTAACCCAGGAGTTTCCTTCATCCCTGTGTTCCCACAGGACAGCAGAATAAGGGGATGGCAGGCAAATATGCAGTGTTTAACAATCCCAGCCCCTCTGCCAGGAGTGATCCTGCACAAACCAACCCACAACCTGTTCCTCTCCTGAGTCACGCCAGCATTGCAGGGCCATTTTTTATCTTTTTAAGGCAAAAGGTGCTCTGTTGTCTGTTGTCACTATTTATTTCAACAGCTGCCCACAAACCTCAGATACTGCCAGAGATGAGAAATGTGAATGTTCCTAAAAAAAGGAGCTTCCCAAGACCCTGGAAGGAATGACCTTCCTGGCAGGTGTGACCCACCTTTTGCTGGTCCTCCTGAGCAGCTCCCAGGGGCACTGTCTCGTGGAAAGAGATGGGAATGATGTGGCAAAACTGTCACAGGGGAGCTCTTGGTAAAGAATAAACGACATTGTGCCTTCAGATTTCCTACTTACTCATTTCCATGAACAGCTGCCTCTTCTCTGCCATGGTCCTCCTCCTCTTCCCACTCTCCTCAATCATCCTGGAGACAAAAATGGCAAACACTGTTTGTGTCAGAATTGCTGTTACAAGAGCAACTTGCTGTGAACAACATGGTTTTATCCCTCACCAGAAACAGTCTGATCCTGTCTGGTGAGTGAGCAGACCAGCAGACAGACAGACAGACAGACAGACAGACATCCCTCCATAATTACCCTGTTCCACCACACACACACACTTCGGGCTCCCCAACACCTTCTGAGGGAGGGGGGGCACAGGAAACATTAATTCTGAACGTTTTAATTGCTCCTGCTAAGTCTGAAAAGCTCAGAGCAGCATTAATACACCCAGAAATACCACAGAAGGAATTCCTTTGTGTTCAAAGGGGGTTTGTTTGCAAAGCACAGGGCAAGCTGAGCCAAAAAGGTGATTTTTGGGGCCTCTGGGGTTCAGGAGGAGAAAGCACATCCCAGTCCTTCCCCTGGCTGCCAGAGGTCAGTGACAATCCTCTTCCCTGCAGGATCACTGAGGCTGGAAAAGGCCTCCCAGGATTTGGGGGGGTGGTGGGGGTTGGGGGGGGGGGGGGGGGGGGGGGGGGGGGCTGGGGGGGAGGCCCTTGTCTTTTCAAGAAAACTTGTAAAAATTCATTTCACTTTGAAACCCAGTGCCTGAGGTCAAACCATACCTGCCAGGGAAGTAAAGAACTTAAGTGTAATTAAGTTGGAAATAAAAACAAGTATGTTGGTGGCACAGGCCTCCCTTTCTCAGGGAAAGATTAAAGAGGTGACAGGGACAGAGAGGAACTTGTGCCCCCAGGTAAGAGGGCACAGGGACAATTCAGCCCCTCTCACAGCTCCATATAGTCCTGAAAGATGCAGAATTTCAGTCAACTCCAGTGAAAAAACGCAAGTTAATCCAGTTATCAGTGTGAAATCTAATTTATGATTCACTTAATTACTAAATCATTCTTTTGTTACCAGCTTCACCGACTTACGGTTTAATACTTAAGTTTAAACCAGGCAGTTTAAAAACCAATAAATATGGTTTTTAAGTGCCTGAAACCTAAAACAGGCAAAAATCCCTAACAGTTCCACCAAGGTCTCTGGGAGTCAGAGGGCTCAGCCTCCTGCAGCCCCGATTGCCTCAGCCTGGAATGTCCCCAGGGAAGAGAGAGCTGTGCCTTGGCACTGCCCAGGAACAGCCTCCCAGCACACCCAGCTCCAAACCCAGCACAGCCTTCCTCCTTTTTCCCTTCCCCAAAGGAACACGAGCACGGGGGGTTATTATAACAGGCACATATATTTTACTGCCTTATTTCTCCCTCCTGTAGAAAAGCACAGGCTCAGAACTGACACACTGCTGTGGTTTTGTTTTTCTAAAGGAAAGCACCTCAGTGGCATTTGTTGGAGAGATGCAAAGGTTTGGTTTTTTTTCCCTTTTCAGGTTCCTAAAATAAATCCATTTTATTAAGTTCAATGAACATATTCAAACAGAGTATCTCAGCCCAGGTTTCTCCCAAGGAACTCACCTGTCCCTCACTGCAGGCAAGAGCAGGAGTTCAGTGTCCTGGACACTGGGACTCTTTGTCCCTGAGATTCATCTTGTTCAAGTTCCAGGTACCCTCATACACTGCCCCAAGCTTCAGGAATTTTTTTGGAATATTTCTCTCTGTTTCCCCATCACATAAAATATGCAGGTCAGCTTGAAGCCCACCAGGTGCTGTCCCTGAAATCACCTTTATTCCCACTGCACCCCCCTTTAAATTCCACAGCAAGGGACTCCGAGGGGCAGAAATCCCCTTGGAGGACTGGATGAAATCACATGAAATAGTGATTTCACGTTTGAAGCTGGTTTTAGGAGAGGGTATTTTACCAACACATAAGGGACAATAACACTTGAATCTCCTGCAACACCCAGAAAAATAAAGATACCACGAGATCTCCCTCTGCCTGGGCTCTGGGTGCATGTCCCTCACCCCTCCCTTCCCCTGCAGACACCTGGGTCACACAGGCATCGAATCCCAGATTGGTTTGGCTGGGAACAGACCTTCAATCCCACCTTGTTCCACCCCTGCCATGGGCAGGGACACCTCCCACCCTCCCACTTGCTCCGAGCCCCATCCAGCCTGGCCTTGGGCACTGCCAGGGATCCAGGGGCAGCCCCAGCTTCCCGGGGTTCCCTGGCACGGAGGGGCCCCTGCAGTGCCAGCAGGGCTCGGGATGGGAGCTCCAGGGGTCACTCAGGGGGCACAGGCACCTCACAGAGCACTGCCACACAGGGGTCAGCGGGTCAGACTGACCAGGACACTCACTTCCAGAATCCCAGAGCAGCCAGTGTTCTCCACAAGGAAAATGAGTCAGTGACCTGTTCTCGTTGCCCTTGAAATGAAACCTGACTGAGGGACCTGCTTTGGCCACGATCCCAGAATCCCTGAGGCTGGAAAAGCCCTCCCAGCCCATGGATCCCCCCTGTGCCCCATCCCCACTCTGTCCCCAGCCCAGAGCACTGAGTGCCACAGCCAGGCCTTCCTGGGACACCTCCAGGGCTGGGCACTCCAAACCTCCCTGGGCAGCTGTGCCAGGGCTGGACAGCCCTCTCCAGGAAGGAATTGTTCCCAACATCCCACCTGGAACCTCCTTTTGGGCAGCCCTAGGCCGTTCCCCCTCATCCTGTCCCTTGTTCCCTGGGAGAAGAGCCCAACTCCCACTGGCAGGTATTTGGGAATGTCCTATGGAATCCATCAGGATAACTGATAAACCTGTTTTAATTCCTGAACAAGGAGACACAGGAGGATCCCTCGGGGACCAGGCTGGGAAGAAGAATGATGGGAAGCCTTTCTCAAGTTCAAAACAGGAATGAACCAAACCCACAGTAACTGCAACTATGTTTGGGATGCAAATTACAGAGCTGGGCTCCCAGCACAGGGAGGGGGAACAGCAGCTTGTCCTGCACTGGTTGGGTTGGATGTCTGGAGAGGGGGGAAGGGGTTTGGGGTTTTGGTGGGGATTTTTTGGGTGGTTTCTGTTTGTTTGCTTGCCTGGTTGTGCCTTGTTTGTTAAACATTCACACACAGGGGCTGGGATGCCAGCCCAGAATCCTGGGGATGGCTGCTCACATTCCATGGGCACCCGTGGGGAAAACCTGCTCAGACACAGAGTCGGGGAACTGCTGGATCCCAGAATGGTTGGAGTGCAAAGGCCCCCTGAAGTCCAGCCTGTCCCACCCCTGCCATGGGCAGGGACACCTCCCACCAGCCCAGGGTGCTCCAACCCCATCCAGCCTGGCCTGGGACACTGCCAGGGATCCAGGGGCAGTTCAAGGTTCAGCTCAGAGAACACAGAGCTGCCACACCCTGGAAAAGTGCAGGTGAGTGTGTCTGATGCAAACCTCCAAAATTCTGCCATTTCCCTTTGTCCATTCACCTTGGCCCCCCCTGCAGCAGGTGAACACCTTCACTGCCTCGGGAGCAACACGAGCAACCCCGACACAGCTAACAGGAACCCTAATTTATAAATTAATTTATAATAATAAACGTGGGGAATCCTACACTCAGCCACCACCTAAAGTGGAATTGCACCATAAACTTAAACACTCTCCTGACTTCTCCTGTTTGAATTTGTTTTACTTTCCTCGTTCACATCCACCCTTCTGCTCCAGGGTTCTCCCTCTCCCTCCCACCCCCAGAGCACGGGCAGGTCTCACATATCCATGTTATGGATACACAGACACCTGGCTGCAGGAAAACCCGGATAAATGCAGGGAAAGCCCTGCTGGCTGCTCTCCCTGCCCTGCTCCAGCAGTGCTCACTCTGCCCCACGTTCCTGAGGTTCCCCAGCCAGGGTGTTCCCAGGTGCTCCCAGGTTCTCCCAGGTGTTCCAGGTGTTCCCAGGTACTCCCAGTTACTCCCAGATGTTCCCAGGTGCTCCCAGGTGTGCTCCCAGATACTCCCAGGTACTCCCAGGTACTCCCAGGTGTTAGGCCAATACTACAGGACCTTTGTTAAGAGGTTTCGCTCTTCTTGGAGCTCATCAGCTGTAGGTAACGGCCCAGGGAGGCAGCTCCTCCTCCTCCTCCTCAGCCTTCCCCTCCTGCCCCCACTGCTCCTCCTCTGCCCTCCTGCTCCTCTGGAAACCTTGGCTTCCATACCTGCAGTTCCAGGTGCTTCCTCACTGCTGCTGGAGGACTCCAATTTAGTCACCAAGGCACCGAATCGGCCAAAGATTTTTATTTTTTTTTTCTCTTCTGACAGTCAATTTTGGTTTATTTTGTTTTATCTCCACCTTTGCTCCAAAGGAGACTCTGACCTTTAGGATTTGACAACCAGACAGTGGTCTGCACTGAAACTCAGCCTCACCAGCCGAAGGGAACAGAAAAAGGGGAAAAAAAAAAAGTTAATTTACAAATTGTTAAATCTGAGTCTGTTCAGATTCCTGATGTTGCATTTTCCTAGCACAAATAATATTTAACTGCAGCTGCTGCACGAGCATAAAATTGTGCTCAGACCTATTTGTGCTCAGAAATAACTTGTAATTAAAATAAATCAGAATCCCTCTTTGGGGCACAGGATGATCTGAGCTGTGCTTGACACACACAGAAGGAGGCTGAGTGACTTTCTGATTTGGAGGAACAAATATTCCCGGTGGTTCAAGGAAAAGCTTTCATCCCCCCTCAGCTCCTTCACTCTTAAAAATATAACTGGGACTAAGATCTTGAATAAAAACTCAGGGCACACCTGCACTGGCAGAAGAAGTTACTGCTTTGGGCTTCAACTCACATTTCACTTAAATAGTTTAAAATAATTTCTGAACTGTAATAAATACTCTGTTGAAGCATAAAATCAAATCTATTTATTATATAAGGGTGTTTACATTTCCTCATCTTAGATTTCAGTAAAAATATGAAGTGTTTCTACTTTCCTAATTTGAACAAAGACCCCCTCAGTGACTGCTCTCATTCCCTCATCCCCCTCTGTGGATGCTCTTACTCATCTCTTTGCCCTTCGAGCTCATGGTTCATATCCCAACCTCCCTTTTCTCAGCAGTCACACATTAATAAAGGTAACTGATCAAAAATAGTCCTGTTTTTCCCCCTAAACCTCTTCCTAGGGGGACAAACTGATCTAGAAGTGATTCCAGAGGGACACATCTAACCCCAGGGGGAGAAAAGATAAACCTTTTATATATATTCAAGTGGTCTGGCAACATCTTCTTTTAAAGGCTATTTCAACCATTTCTGATAATTCTTCCAATTTAACTTAAAATCTCAAACTCTGTTCCTGCCACTGCAGGGATAAGTAACTGAAGTAGAACCTAATTGTGCACAAAAGTAGGGAAAATACTTTAAAATGTTATTTTTGTGTGTCCAGCCAGCACAGGAGCATCTCTGGGAACCAACAGGCACCTTCCAGCAGCAGGTGCCCCAAACCCTGAAGGCCCAGATGTCTCATGGATGTTTTTACAGGTTCTGGACTCAAATGCTGGTGTGAGACCTTCACAAACCAAAACTCACTTCAGCCTGGAAGAGTGTGAGTGAAAAACTCCCAAGGGCCAGGGAGTGGATTATAACTCCTCAGTGATTAGAACTCTGCAGTGAAATTCTGTACAAGCCAAAGGTTCCTTTTTTTACCCCCAGAAATGCAGTGGATCCAAAGCTGGTTTGGAACATTCTGCAAAAACCTGCCCACATAACACAGCAAACCTCCCTAAACATGAACAGGCAATCCAGTAGTTTAGGGAAAAAAAGAATTAGCACTAAAAAAATCAAGCTGTCCCTTGTCCCTGCTTTGCCATTCCTGTCAGAACTGTGAGGTTCCCAAGGCAGGAGATGCCACCTGGTTTGTTCCTGCAGGACACAGCCCCAGCCACCCCCAGTGCCTCCAGTTACTGCTGGGGGAAAGAACTGCATGGCCAGGGACAGTCCTGCTGGGACAAACCCGGGCTAGGGAATGGGGGGATGCAGTCCCATCCAGCTGGGAATGGGGGGATGCAGTCCCATCCAGCTGGGAATGGGGGGATGCAGTCCCATCCAGCTGGGAATGGGCTCCAGTGGGTCACACAGGGACCAGAGCTGGGACCAGCCCTGTTTAAGGTTCTCATCCATGTCCAGACAAGGGGGTTGGGGGCACCTCAGTCAGGTCGTGGATGACACCAGGGTGGGTGGGGTGGGCAGGAAGGGCCTGCAGAGGGGTCTGGCCAGGCTGGATCCATGGGCACCCTCCCACAGGAGACACAGGGAGGGGCTGGAGCGTGGGCAGGGAAGGGAAGGGAGCTGGGAAGGGGCTGGAGCAGCAGGAGAAGGGTGTGGAGGAATTATGAGGGAGCTGGGGGGGCTCAGCCTGGAGAAAAGAGGGATCAGGAGGGACCTTTTCCCACCCCACAACCCCCTGACAGGAGGGGGGAGCTGGGGTGGGTCGGGATCTGCTCCCAGGGAACAAGGGACAGGAGGAGAGGGAACGGCCTCCAGCTGTGCCAGGGGAGGCTCAGGTTGGACAGGAGGAGGAATTTCCTGCTGGAAAGGGTGGTGAGGCACTGGCAGGGGCTGCCCAGGGAGGTTTGGAGTGCCCAGCCCTGGAGGTGTCCCAGGAAGGCCTGGCTGTGGCACTCAGGGACAAGGTGGGGATGGGGCACAGGGGGGATCCATCTCAGAGCTCTTTTCCAACCTCAGTCATTCTGTGATTCCATGAAAACATCCTGGCCTAAGCCCCAGTGTGAGCCCAGCAACCTCAGTGCCCACGTGGTGAGAAATGGATAAAGATCTCCCTGGATGCAAGTCAAACAAAGATGGAACAGGTGACAACATCAACCGTGGGTTTCTCTGAAAACCTTCCAAAGCTTTCAACATGACTTTTAAAAAGAAGCCCCAGGTTCCCTCAGGACAAAACAGAACAAATTCACACCCAGGAGAGTTCCAAACCATCTGCATTTCTGTCACTTCAGGTCTGCAAGTGTCAGTTCAGTGCCCAGGACAGAGAGGAACCCTGAAGAACTCAGGGGTCAGCCGGTGAGCAGGGTGACAGTGGCACTGCAGGCTCCTGCCCCAGGTGTTATTTTAGGTACCCAGCCCTACACACTCCTCTCCAGTCCCCAGGAATCACTCAGCCTGGGGCCCAGCAGATCTGCAGGCTCTGCAGGACAACAGCCTGTGTTTAACAAGCACAGCTCTGCACAGTCAGATCTGTTCCCCAGCAAACCACAGAGAGGGGGCAGAGAATTCAGGACACTCAGTGCCCACGACACTGAAATGCTTCACTTGAGTAACCAGACACTCTGATTTCACTGAGCTGCCCCAGAGCCTGAGCAGCAGGAATGGGTTTTTACAATGTCTGCTGGAGGCTGAAGGTAAAGTCTGTGGGTGGGATTTACCACGAGCCTGCAAACAAGGGCAAATCCAGCAGCCCAAACTGTTTCCTTAAAACAAAGCAGTGCCACTGTTAGAAAAGGTAATGAAACATTCCACCAGGATTTTCAAGCAGTAGGAAGCTGGAAATACCCCAATTAAGAGCTGTGCTTCCCAAAATGGATCTGGCAAACCCTTCCCAGCCACTGCACCCTGCAGGGGCCCAGCACTGCTCCCAGAGCACAGGAGAGAACTCTGGAGCCAAATGGAATATTCATTATCAGGAGATGTCCTGAGCTCCATTTCTGCCAGAGTGGGAGATGCAGCGGGTGACACACAGCTGGGAGCACTGACAGGACCAACCCAACCCTCAGCAAAGTTCACCCAGAGCTCCCCTGGCACAGCTGCAGGGATGGGAAACCCCAGCAACCCCAGTAATCCCAGTCCAGGGGCAGTGAGAAACACCTGGAAACATGAACCCCTTTCCTGATCACAGCTGAGTCAGGGATAAAGGAGCTTGCTCGGCTTTAATTCTTTAATTTCATCTCCTACATTAACTTAAAAGGAAAAAACAAAGTAAGCCAGAAATAAAACTTTAACTGGTGACAGGCCATTGCTTCTGTAAAACCAAGCACTGAAAACTGAAACTCCCTTAAGCTTTGGCACTTTCTGTTTTAAAAAATAAGTTAAATTAAGGCCTCAGCTCCCTCCCTGTTTGCCTTATGCCAGAACAGCCCCTTCACTCCCCCATCTCTTAAATCACAGAAAAGATCTCCAACATCAGCAAGTCCATCCTTTGACCCAAATGAAGTTAAAATCTGCACTGATGAAGGCTGAAAAATACCTCACCCTTCTGGTCAATCAGTAACTGCTTTGAATTATTATAATTTTAAGTGGTTTTGAACCACAGAACGTCCTTTAGACACCCAATCCTTTTAAAATTCAGTAATGAATTGGCACCTGCCATCATAATTCCCTTTGTTTCCAAAGAGATGCACCTGGCCAGATAAAACTCCACAACAGATATCACATCATAAGGTCTCCTGCCTTTTCTCCCAGATCTAGGCTGCCTAAAAGTCTTCACTGGCACAAGTGTTTTAATAAACACTAAACCAGAGACAACAAAATCATGATTTCTTCTCCCACAGCCAACAAGTTCTAAATGACCCACAGCCTGTGAAAGAAGCAGCCTGCTCCAAAAAACCAGGGAGCCTGGGACAACCCTGGGGAGCCTGGGACAACCCTGGGGAGCCTGGGACAACCCTGGGACAACCCTGGGACAACCCTGGGACAACCCTGGGACAACCCTGGGGAGCCTAGGACAATCCTGGGACAACCCTGGGGAGCCTGGGACAATCCTGGGACAACCCTGGGACAATCCTGGGGAGCCTGGGACAACCCTGGGACAACCCTGGGGAGCCTGGGACAACCCTGGGGAGCCTGGGACAACCCTGGGACAACCCTGGGACAACCCTAGGACTATCCTGGGGAGTCTGGGACTATCCTGGGACAACCCTGGGACAATCCTGGGACAATCCTGGGACAACCCTGGCATGGCTTCTGCATTCAGCAGCACGGAGCCAGCAGGGAACAATGAGAGGGAGCCCCACGGCACCTACAGGAGCTCCTGGATGTGCCCCCTTACCAGTGGGACCCTGGAAAAAGCAGGAACAAACCCTGGCAGCCCAAGCATGGACTGGGGAGCTGCTGCCCTGGGACTGACCCCAGCAGCAGGTTTGGGATGGATTAAAGCAGAGCACAAGACAAGAATCCTGTGTGTGATAACGGGAACAAGGAGGAACCCAAAGAGGATTTAACAGGACAACATGGCCAAGGAAGAGGCCTCAGCCAGACACCTCTGGAGCAGCATCCTGGGCAGCACAGCGAGGGTTTAGGGGTCAGAGGAAAACTGGAACTGAAACTTTTTGAACAACTGGTCCAGGCACATGGAATGGTTTGTCACTGAGCAGCCACACCAGACAGAGCACAGAGTGATCAAAGGTTTGGGTGGGATGGGAACCTAAAGCCCATCCAGTGCCACCTTCCACCTTCCAGGGACACCTCCCACCAGCCCAGGCTGCTCCAAGCCCCGTCCAGCCTGGCCTGGGACACTTCCAGGGATCCAGGGGCAGCCACAGCTTCTCTGGGCAACCTGGGCCAGCATCAGCCTTAATAAACTCCCTGCAGTTCCCTCACTTCTTGGGGTCCCTGAACACTTCAGGAGCACTGAACTGCAGGTTTAGGAAGAAGAAAGAAACAGGAAAAAGAAGAAGAAAGAAACAGGAAAAAG
>NW_020885071.1:124848-124952 GCF_003945725.1 Corapipo altera | reverse complement strand
GGAAAAAGAAGAAGAAAGAAACAGGAAAAAGAAGAAGAAAGAAACAGTTTTAGGAACCAGAGTAACCAAAGAAACTGAAAGTACAGAGCACAGTTGAAGGGCAG
>NW_020885071.1:117266-119848 GCF_003945725.1 Corapipo altera | reverse complement strand
CCTGCCCGGGGCAGCTCTGACAATCGAGTGGTTCCCTGCAGAGCTCACACCTGCTCATCCCTTCCAGCTCCTCTGCTCATCCCTCCCTGCTCCTCTGCTCCTCCCTTCCAGCTCCTCTGCTCCTCCCTCCCTGCTCCTCTGCTCATCCCTCCCTGCTCCTCTGCTCATCCCTTCCTACTCCTCTGCTCATCCCTTCCTGCTCCTCTGCTCATCCCTTCCAGCTCCTCTGCTCATCCCTCCCAGCTCCTCTGCTCATCCCTTCCTGCTCCTCTGCCTCTCTTTTGTGCGTTTTAGACATCACCACACCTCGGATCCAACCAGCTCAAATACTTTTTAATACATTGAAAATGTAAAATAAAGCATATACGAAGTACATACAGTATATATATATACACATATTTCAAATACTTAAAATTCTTATGTAAAATATGATTTTTTTTTTCTATATTATTTGTGTAAAAATACATTTTCAAATGGTGTCGCCTTGATTTTGCTGTACAGCCCCTTGAGCCCAATTGAAGTCCCTTTTAAAAAGGCAAAAGACAAAGGTTTGGGAATTTTGGAACTGCGTTTGCAGGCCTGTTGTCCACACAGGAAAAGCCTCTGGGAAACAGCACTGGATTGCTTCTTTGTGAGAATTCCCATTTTTATTGCATTAATGGCAAAAACTGAACCTTTTCAGTTTTCCTGCAAGAACCCCCCCCTTGGCTCCCTCCTGTACCCTGTTATCCACCTCAGAAACCACCCTCTGTCCACGCTTTTTACAGATACTAAAATATATATTACTTAAAATATATTACTGTAAGCTCTTAAACTCGCTCTGCAGTTATAGCAAACATATAGCATTAAAAACAACCCAGGGAACAAGGGAAACTCGGGATCTCTCCCTCCCAGCACACGCTCTGTCCCCGTCAGACACCGGCGGCACACGGACCCCCCGTGTTCCCCCAGGCCTGGAACAGCCCCCGGCAGCCTGGGAATGGTGTCCCCCCCCGCCCCCCAATTAATCTGTGCTAATCAAAGTGATAATTCAGGGTGCCAGTGCCACCCCAGCCCCTCCCAGCCCCGCAGCCCCCCCCATTCCCAGAGCCACCCGCATTCCCGCTGGGGGATCCCAGAGTTCAGAGCTGAGCCCGGGGCCCAGCTGAGCCCCCTTCTCCCAGCTGAGCCCGAGCTCAGCTCCCAAGGGATCCCTGCCCAGTGAGGCCATTCCTGAGCCAAACCTGAGTCCCTGCAGAGGGGATCCCCATCCCAGTCCTGTTCCCCAAACCCTCCCGGCTTCACCTGAACCCTCGCACTGAGCTCCCCCAGAGGAGAGAGGCCCCAAACCCGCTTCCAATCCACCCTCCCGCCCCAGGATGGGCTTTGCTGCCCCTGGAGCTGCCCCTGGAGCAGCAACACCCCCCGGGGGTGAGGACCTGAGGATCCCTCCGGCTGCAACGACCTGACCTGGAATCACCACCCCAGCAGCTGTGTCCTACAACCAGAACAAAGACACAGCTCCCCAGCCAGTGCAACTGCTCAGAACCTCTTCTTTCCTGGGGATTTAAGGAGGGACGGTGACATTCCACACCAAATTCCTTCCCTTGATGCCCACCTGGCTCGAAACCTGAACTCCCAGAGCTGTGCTGGCACTTCCAGTGCCACAACCCGTCCGTGGGGTCTGGGGTTGGGAAGAGAAGTGTTGGTCAGGCTGTAATTCCAGTTCTGCTTCCTGAACAGGGAAACTGAAACCTGAATCTCTTTCCTCACTGAGGTTCCTTTCCCTGCCAAAACCAAAACTCCGACGTCAGGCTTTAGAATGGTTTATTTTGGATTTGGGATGCCAGCATTCCCTGCAGTGCTGTTGGATGAATTCCCTGGGAACCCAAGTCTGACGGTTTAACCCACATTATGACATCCCTTCGTTTATAAATCCAGTGTGAAGGTGGGGTTGTTGTCCTGCAGGAAGGAGCCTCAGCAGTGGGACAGGCTGATCCCACGCCAGCAGCTACACAGGCTGCAGGATCTCCCCTTCTAAAACACATCATCCCACAGCCAGCTGCAGCTTCCAAGGCTCTATCCCTGTTCCGGGGGGGTACTTGCAGTGCTTATTACACCAAGCCCATTATCCCAAGGATTTCCTCACCATCAGTGCCCTCTGCACACCCGCAGAGCTGCTCCACCAGCCTGCACCAGGAGCCTGGTAAACCCAAGGACGGGCCTAAGAGAATTTACTGTCTGAACAGGAGAAGAGTAGCCCAAGCAAAGTGTTGATCCATGAAATGGAACTAAGGCACTGACAGAGGTGTAAACTCCCGAGCCACCACCCACGGTCCTGCACTGGCCAGTGCCAGCCTGGGGCCACCTCCATGTCTGGGGTCACCAGCCATCCCACCTGGATCACCAGCCATCCCCCTCTGGATCACCAGCCATCCCACATGGATCACCAGCCATCCCACATGGATCACCAGCCATCCCCCCTGGATCACCAGCCATCCCACATGGATCACCAGCCATCCCACCTGGATCACCAACCATCCCCCTCTGGATCACCAGCCATCCCACATGGATCACCAACCATCCCCCTCTGGATCACCAGC
>NW_020885071.1:100987-117166 GCF_003945725.1 Corapipo altera | reverse complement strand
ATCCCCCCTGGATCACCAGCCATCCCCCCTGGATCACCAGCCATCCCAGGTGGATCACCAGCCATCCCACATGGATCACCAGCCATCCCACCTGGATCACCAGCCATCCCACCCCGGGCCAGCGAGGCCCAGGCGGGCACATTCCCGAGGGACAGCTCAGGGACCAGCAGCTCCCTGCCCTGCCAGGGAACTGGCACAGAGCCCAGTCCATGCACAGCAGAGGACACTGGTAAAATGTAACGGGATGAAGGATCTGGAAGCGCAGCTGGGGCAGGGATGGTTTGGGAAATGCCAGAGGAGCACTGGAACTGCCTTTCCAGCGGCAGCCCCTGAGACACCGGGGAGCGCTCGGGGACACAGGCAGGTCACTGCCCATGGTCCCTCCTCATCCTCTCCTTCAGCCTGGAAAAGCACTCCCAGGGAAGCCATGGAGCGACCAGAACTGCTCCAGCTGTGCAGCCAAACCTCTCCCTCTCCTCTGGGGCAAGAACCACCATCAGTTTGCTTTGCAGCCAGCACAGCCTGCAAATGGGATCCTCCCGGGGCTGTCCCGGGCAGGAAGGGGACAGGATTGTCCTGCCCAGGATTACACTGCTGGGACCTCCTTCACGCCCAGACAAGGACAGAGTTACTCAGAACTCCAGGACACCAGCTGGAAGTGGGAAGTGGTGGGAACACACACAGCCCGGGAGTTGCCTGGGCTACGACCACCACCAAGCGAGACGCTCGCGGGGGCAATTTTGTGCAGCTTTCTTGAGATTTCAGCTTTAGATTAAAAAAACTGAGTTTATTTCTAATCCCTAAATCCTCTCCAGGGGATGGCTGAGCAGTGATGTGGAATCAGACAGAGGGGGGGCCACTGCTCTGCAATGAATTTAAGATGAGCAGATCCCAGACCAAGTGATGCCGCAGCTCCTGCTCCAGAGGCAGCTGCACTCGCAGGGCAGGGAAGGAAACACTCCTGCTACCACGGGATTTAGTTTGCAACTCCCTTTTCCTTACCATCACCAAATAAATCACAGAACCATGGAATATCCTGAGCTGGGAGGACCATCACGTCCCACCCCTGGCCCTGCACAGACACCCCAACAATCCCACCCTGTGCCTCAGAGCGTCGTCCAAACCCTCCTGGAGCTCTGGCAGGTTTGGGCAGCGCCTGCTCCTTGGAAAACCTCTCAGACAATTATTTCTGCTCCTCCCCACCACGTGCCAGGTTCCCGGGGGGAGAAGGGAAGGGGAAGCAGCAGCACAGCCAAGGGAGAGGAAAGGAGGGCTGAGGACCCCGTGCACCACACAGCCGTCCCACTGCCGTGGGAGTATTGCTTCAGCTTTAAAAGGCCTTTGGATTCAAAGTGAATTCAGTGCTTTTCCATCAAAAACATGCCCAGCTCTGTTCCCTGACCAGGAGGCAGCGAGTTCCCTGCCTGCCAGGGCAGGGACAGGGTGGGACTGGACGGGCCCCCCGAGCCTGGTGGTCTCTGAACAGCCCTGGTGTGACGAGTGCTCCATGAGAGCCCGTCCTCAGCTCCCGAGGGAACGCGGGGCCACCGCGGGACTGCTTTGGTTTCCATCCTCCAGAGGAAGGAATCCAGGAATGGACAGTGAGGACGAGCATCCCCAGCTGTGTCTGGCCCTGCCAGGTACAAGGGGCAGGGGCAGCCCCGTCCCCAGCCCACCCCTCCCCTCAGCTGAGCCCAACCCGAGCTGAGCTGAGCCTGGTTTGGTTCTTCAAACACAGAGAGCTGCCCAGCGAGGCCCAACCAGACACTCACTGCCTTTCCCCACACGGAATAAACACAGAATCTTGGATAGAAACTGGAGATGTCTGACCACGGGGGGGGGTTTGGGGGAGCACAAAACGCTTCCCAGAACGTGGCAGGTCCGAGGGTGACGCTTTGTGCCCCTCACCTGCCCCCGTGTCCCAGCAGCTGTTGGCCCTGGGCTGCAGGAGGGCATCTCCCAGCTCACTGGGAAGGCCCAGGAGAGCAGATTCCTGCCCGGTCCTGCCAGTCCAAGCACAGCTGTGTGAGCTCTGCTCTCAGTGGTTCAGGGGGCACCGACAATCCCAGTTCCTGAGCTGTTCCAGGGACTCTGGACCCCATGGCCGGGACAGTTCCTTCTTTCAGTTTGCCCAGTCACACCCCCAGACACCACCTCCCTCACAATGTGGTGACTGGAAGTGCCTCCCAGGAGAGGATTTGCAGCTCAGAAACCCCAGCCCATATTGCACAGCCCAGGAGCCTCCTGGGGACAGCCAGGTCACGGGGGGGGGGAAGGCAATGACTGGAGAGGCTGGCACGACACTGGCAGTGCCTCCCAATTCCCAAAGATTTGAACCAGAGGGCAGCCAAGGGAGCCCTCTCGGGGCTCTGTCCCCGGTCAGCACACACGGATGGATTGGGATTATCCCGTTCTCCTCCATGCCAGGAGAAGACCAACCACAGGCCCCCCCGTCGAGCAGAGCTCGGCAAACACGCTCACAGCGGGCTGGGGTTACTGAAACTGCAGCACAAGTCAAACACTACCTCCTAAAAGATTGAAAAAATATCTTTAAACAAAATAATGTGACATATTTACATAATTCCTTAAGTGCAAACTCTTGTCACAATTCACGCAGTCGAGCGCGATCTCGACTCCCTGTACAAGAAGGTGCTCTTTCGTTAATGAAAGAAGGACTCTACTCTGTTTTCCTGATTCAGTAACGTGTCTCTTGTGCAAGGCAGTAAAATTCCTGTTTCTTCCCAACATAGTTCCGAGAGCAAACCCTAAACGGAGCCATCCTCCTCCCCGCGTGCCGTCCCGGTTACCGCACGACGAGGCAGGAGACGCAGAGCTTGGAGGGGCCAATGCAGTCATCGTGGCAGAAGGCCCCGCAGCCCTTGCACATGATCATGGCTTTCAACCTGCAGTAACATTTGGAAGGGGGGTCCTCCACGCCGCCGTCCTCGGCGAAGGCCTGCACCGGGAGGGGCTGCCCGTGCCCGCCAGAGCTCACGGCCTGGCCGGCGGGGATGGTGGTGACGGTCACGGAGAAGGACATGACGTTCCCCATGGAACTGGCCAGCTGGTTGCACTCGGACAGCCCCGTGATGAGCGAGCCCTGGCTCACGTCGGGCGAGGTGGAGACGTTTATTGTGCCGCTGTAACTGGGCCCCAGGAGCTGCGCCCCGGTGCCCACGGAGCCCTTCGGGGGGTGCGGGGCGGGGAGCAGCGGAGGCTGCGCCGAGTCCGGGGTGGGGGGCCCGAAGAGCTCCGGGCTGCCGTGCATCCTCCCCCTCATGGCGTGTGCCATCTGCTCCTGCGCGGCCTGCAGCAGGTCCCGGGCCAGCGCGGTGCCGTCCAGCGCCGGACTGCTCTCCTTGGGGCCGGCTGCCGGCGCTGCCTCGGCCTTCCCAGCCCTCGTCCCCAGGGAGCCGGGATCCACGGGGCTGGTGCTGTGAGACCCCCGCTCTCTGTCACGCTGAGCAGACGCCTGCGGCTCCTCCTTGACGCCCAAGCGCTCCCGTTCGTCGCCGGTGCTCTCGTCATCCGCGTCCTCCTCGCCGCTGCTGCCCGGGCCGGCCCCCTCCTCGCACTCCCCAAACTCTGCCCTGGGACCCTCCGCGGGACTGCTCAGCCCCAGGCGGAGTTCGGGGTTCAAGGAGAAGCCTCTCCTCAAGCTCTCCGAGCCACGGCCGTAGGTGGAGATGTTGAGCAGGTAATGACCAGACATGGCAGGCTTGGACGTCCTCCTGCCCGTGAAGCCCAGCATGAATCTCTGGCTGGTGGAGCTGTTTTCCACTGGGAAACCTGAGTGTGGGAGGTTCAGCTGCGAGGGCTGAAGGACGGGCAACAAATTCTGCCTCTGCACCCTCTTGATGAGGGTCTGGAGGATCTGCTCCTGGGTCGCCTTGCTCAGCGCCTCGTGGCACTGGTGCTGCTCAGGGCCGGGCTCCTTTCCCGAGGGGAGCGGGAAGGTCCTTGGAATGTGAGGCAGAGGCCTGTTCTGGCAGAAGACCTTCCCGAGCTGCTGTGAGGGCAAACCCGACGCTGTGTCGCCCGCCTCAGCCCCGGGAGCGGCGGGAGGAGCCGCTGCCCCTTTCTCTTCCCGAGGAGCCAAGGGCACCGCTCTCATCTCTGCTTTGGTGAGCGGCTTCGGCAGGATCTGCTCCAGAGGGACGCTCTTGCCTTGGAGCAGCTGGGTGACCAAAGGGTTGTTGGCAGGAATGCTGGAGCTGGCTTTGGGCAGGGCCCCGCCTGGGGGGGTTTTAAGGCCGGGTGCTGCTGAGGGAGCACTGCAGGACGGGACGGGGGCAGGAGCGCCCACAGCTCCAGCCTGGGCCTGGGGGCCTGCGGATGGAAGTGAGGACACCAGGAGGGAAGGGGATTTGCTTTTGGACTCGTCAGAGCTGGTCCCTCCCGAGGCCGTGGGTGCTCCCGCGGGTACGGCCGTGCCGGTGCCGCAGCCGGGCCCGTCCCCGAGCGCCGGAGCCCCGCGGGCACAGGGGGCTGTCCCCGCTCTGTCCCCGCTCCCGGCGCACAGGGATCCCATCCCCGGGGTCACCATCACCTGCGGGGGGCTCGGCTCGGCCCCCCCATTCCCATTCCCATTCCCATTCCCATTCCCATTCCCTAGTGCCGGGGCTGTGCCGGGGGCTCCGGGCTGGGCCCTTGGCTGTAGTTGTGCTCCAGGAGGATTGCCAGGAGCTCCCTGCTCTGCCGCCGGGCTCTCCACCTGGGAACGGGGCCCTGGGCACTGGGGAAGAAACCTTCTCGAACCTCCCCCGCTTCCAGCTCCTGCCAGTTCCAGTGGGTTTCCCGCCGTTCCAGTTTGGGTTTGGGTGGTGCCGCTGCCCGGGGGTGTCCCCCCACCCGGGCCAGGCCCCGGCACGGCCCCCCCGGCCGAGGCGGCGGCGGCGGCGCTGGCGGCGGCGGCTGCGGCCGCTGCCCTCTGAGCCTTGGCCTGCTGGGCTCTCGCCTTGATGTCGGCCAAGGTCCTGGCCCCTGTCCTGCCCGGACTGGCGAGGGAGAGGGGGAAACGTGCCCTGGGAGAGACCTGGCCCGCAGGAAATGGCATCGGGGAGATCCTGGAGACGGGAATCTGGAACAGAGCAGAGCAAAGCGCGGCTGAGACACCGGGAACGTCCCACCCGGGGCTGAGAGTTTCAGGGCTGGCAGTTCAATCTTAGAGAACCGGCTGCAGTTTTGGGGAAACCCCTTTGGAGACATCCCTCCTCTCCAAATAAGTAAGAGGAGAGGCGTTGGATCTCACACCCAGTTTAAGTGCAGTACAACCTCAGTGGCTCAGGGTGGAGCTCGTCCCTCACAGTCACAGAGAACCATCGGACACCGTCACTCAGAGCCCACCCAGCTCCTCCCTGCAGGGCTGTTCCACACCCCGACACCTGTCGGCCCTTCCTCTGTTCCACGCTTCCTTCAGATGGAATTTCTGCCCTTTGGAAGGTTGGTGTCACCATCCTGCTCTTCCCCCTGCACACCCACCACTCGTCCCCTCAGTGTCTTTTACAAACCTCAATAATCCCTCCATCTGCAGATTAAATGCCAATATTTCAGTCCTTCCTTCCAAAACATTCCCCTCAGTGTCCCAGCTCTAGGTTTGCTCTTTCCAGCTGAGCCCTGCCCTGCCCTCGGTGCTCCCCTGTCCCCCCTGCAGGGACCTCGGGGGGTTTATTTGAGGTTACATTTGCTTTCCATACCCACAAAACCTCCCTGAGTCCCACTGAGCTCTGAGCAGCCACTTCACCGCTTCTCTCTTTGTTTTGGGAATGACACACCTGCCCCCATGTTCCCCTGCTTTTGCAGTCACCATCTGCAGTCCCCTTCAACTCACCCTGTTAAATCCAAGCCCTTTATTTCCCTGGCAGCCCAGCCAGCCTCCCTGGGTGCTATCCCAGGTCTCTTTATGCACCCCCAGTTCTGTGTCACTGACAATTTCATTGCTGCTCTCCTGCCTCAGTGCTGTACTGAGCAACATGGGGAGAACAATGAACTGCTTTTTAAGTTTTCAGTTTGCAGCCTTTTAGTAAATCAAGGATACTGATATAGGGGAGCAGAATTCCCAGGACACACAGAAATGCAGGAATTAAGCGGTTTCCCATTTACAGCTTCTGCCTGAAGGCCCCAAACCAGCAGGTTCAGCAGTTGAACCTGGTCCTATGACCTGGCTCCCAAACCCGAGGGGCAAAGCCTGGAATGTTCCTGTCCTGCCCGTCCCAGCAGTGACCAATTCCCATTTCCTTTCCCAGGTGGGTTCTTGGGAAGACACCGGGCAGCTCAAGGGCCTCTGGAACTGAGGTGTTCCCCCAAATGCTCCTTCCCTGCTCCTCAGCTGCTGCAAACGTCTGCAGTGGTGCCACATGGCCTGTTCCAGACACAGGAGTGCTGGACTGGCTCTCAGGAAGCCGTGGATGGCATTCCTTCTGGAGCTGGACCTCCCACACCCACGAGGCTCTCTGCACCCCTGCTCTGCCCTTGCAGCCTGGCAATCCCTCTGCAGCTCCCCTGGCTCCACCCTGGTACCTGGGACAGCGGAAGGTGCCCCTGCCCACGGCAAGGGCTGGGGTGAGATGAGCTTTAAGGTCCCTTCCCACCCAAACCCTCCTGGGATTCCAAGATTCCAGGGGAGGCCCCCGTGTGAGGCCGGGCCGTGGCTCTGCCCCTGTCCCCCTTACCTTGAGGGGGGGCACTCGTGGCACGGGGGTCCCGGCGGCAGGAAAGGGCTGGGGCTGGCTCCGAAACGCCTGGTGGTGCCTGCAGGGCTCCACCACCCGGGGCTTCTTCTCAGGGGTGGCTGGAGCTTCCTCGTGGCTCTCTGACTTCCTCTTGTGGGGCTCCACGCTGACCTCCATGTCCTCACTCACGGGGGGCTTCTTCTCGGGCAGGGCCGGAGCCCCCGCCGGGCTCTGCCCCTTCGCTGCTGCCTCCCCTGCCCCGGGGCTCTTTGGTTTGCTGGGGGCACCTTCGTTCCCTGGCACCTCCCTCGCTGCACTGTGCTTCCTCTCTTCCTCTGGCTTCTGCCTGGCGGCAGTTTGGGGTCTCTCCTGAGCGGATTCCCCTTGGACTCTCTCTCTGACAGGGGGAGAGCGGTCGCCGGGCTTCACCGAGGCCTCGGGGGGCTTGGCTGGCTTTGGTGGGTCCTCTCTTCCTTCCTCTCCTCCTTTTCTCGCTGCTGGTGCTTCCTGGGCTGGCTGTGCTTGGGCCTCGGGGGCAGAGGTGCCGTGCTCCCGGCGCGGTGCTGCCGGGGTGGGCTCTGCCTCGGGATGCGCCGTCAGCCGCTCCGACTCCTCGGGGCTCAGCCCAGAACTGGCACGGAAACAGAGGCAGAGCTGGTAAAACATCTGTGCAAAACCCACACACGACCCTCGGGGAAACAGGGGCAGGGTTCTCTGCACCCCACACCCCGAATAAATGTCCCACACAGCTCTGAGAACCTCCTATGCTGTTACTTCTTACGTGAAAAACAGAAACCGGTATCAAAGTTTAAAACCACCCAAATGGGATACCAGGAAGCTCCAGGCCTCTGTCCAGGCACTGATTTTCCAGGCTGCAAATCCAAGGGGTTTGGCCAACAGTAAATATTCCCTGCATCAGCCACCACAGGCTCCTGTGCAGGGTGGGAACAAGCCCCCAGCTCGGGGCTGTCCTGGGCCCACAGGTGACTCTGGCAGGAAGGGACACTGAAAAGGGGCCCAGCATTTTTTCCATGGAAAAAACGTGGAATCTAATTCCCAGGGTGATTAACTTCATCCACCCCTCTCAAAGAACCATTAAATTCTGTTTTGTTCCCCAAACATGACCCCATGAAGCCTGAGGAAGCCCGGCCCAATGAACCCCTGGGAATGGCTCCTACCAGAGAAGCTCTCAGGAGCTGGAGGGAACTGAGGTCCTGCTGTTCCACATGTCCCCTCCACGTTGTCCTGCTGTCCCCTGTCCCCCTAAAACTCCAAGACTGTGGCTGTTGTCACCTTTCAGCACCCAGAGCCCTGGGTCAGGTGGCTGAGTAAAGCTCTTTCCAATGCACCAGGACCCCCAGCCTGGTGTACTCCTGTAGTTGGTGCTACAGCTTGTACATACACACACCCCAGCCCTGGCTCACCCACAGCACCCCCATCAGACCATGGCATGACAGAAATAACCCAAATGCTCTGGAGGGTTAAAACACCCTGGATTAATGGGAAGCAAACGGACCTGCAGGCCCAGAACGAGCAGAAAATCTGGATAACAAGCAGAAATGCAGGATAAGAAATCCCTTATCAGTTATTTTTATGTGTCTGCTCCTTCCCAGGTTTCTCAGTAACTCACACAGAAACCTGGAAACCTTTCCATAGCCCCAGAGGGTGGGAAAATCTTAAACCAAGAGGAAATACAGGATAAAAGACGGGCAGGTTTGGGAGTTTAACCAAGAGCTGTGGGATTGGAGACGTGGGCAGCACACCAGAGGTGGGACACACTCAGCCACCACAGCTCCAAGGACCTCCAGAGCCCCAGCACCAGCAGAACCACGGGAGTGGCTCAAAGGGTCGTGGCAAGGAATGGGAAAAGGTGTGAAGCCCAAGGACATCCTGCCTAAGGAGAACAGGGCTGCCCAGGGCAAAGCACGAGGCACTGGGGCAGCAAACACCTCGTGCCTGGCCTGGATCCCTCTGGCACTTCCCAGCTCCCTGGCGGGCAGGTGAAGCCAGAGACCCTCTTCAGAGTCCAAGACTAATGGACAGCAGTGTCTGTGGGTGGACAGACACACAGCAGGGCCCGGGCACAAGCTGAGCTCTCACCTCTGCCCATAGTAGCTCTCGAAGAAGTGCTCCTTCCACAGCTCCACCTTCTTCTCCTTTTCGATTTCCTGCCGGATCCGGAGCTGCATCTCCGGGGTGAACTCTCCTGCGGGTGCCAAAGGGGTGTTGTCAGAGCCAGGAGAGGGTGGATGGACCAGGCACAGCCCAGAGCCCTCACACCCCCAGGACACCCTTGTCCCAGGACCCCTAGCACCCCGGGATGCTGCACCCCAGGATGCTGCAGCCCTGCCTGAGCCCCAGGGGCTCCTCTGGACACTCTGCTGGCACAGGCAGGGAAACAAACCCCCCTCACACCCCCGAGGGGCACATTCCCACCCAGGAGTTTGTGGCTGCCCAGAAATGTTCCCCTGTGCCCTCAGAGCCCTCCCCAGCAGCTCTGGACCCTGAAGGTGTGTGAGATGTGTTGGTCCTGTGAGGGCATCACTGACACCACGGCAGGGCTCTGATGAACTGAAGGTTCATCTCCTTCCCACACCATTCCCAGGAGGGAAGTGACAGGAATCAGGTGTTTTCCAACCCTGCAGTTACCAGAGAGGGGATTCCCCAAAGGGATCCACAGAGATGGAATGTTTCCATCACTGCACAGTTGGACTCTTGACAATTTGCTCAAATAACAGGACTGTAAGAAATTCTTGCTGAGTTTTGTTCTCTGTGCAGTGACTGAAATCTGTCCAAAGGGAGGCTGAGTGTCCCCTGGGAGCACAGTTCCTGCCAGGGTGGAATTGGGGCAGTCCAGGGAAGGGAGCTGGGAAGGGGCTGGAGCAGGAGGAGGGGCTGAGGGAGCTGGGGGGGCTCAGCCTGGACAAAAGGAGGCTCAGGGGGGACCTTCTGGCTCTGCAACCCCCTGACAGGAGGGGGGAGCTGGGGGGGGTCGGGCTCTGCTCCCAGGGAACAAGGGACAGGAGGAGAGGGAACGGCCTGGTCAGCCCTGGAAGGGGAATCCCTTGGGCATGAGTAACTGATATTCCTGCCCCCTGAAGGCACTCAGGACTGGTGCTGCAGTCTTTAGAAAACTCTGGGAACAGGCCATGCCTCAATTCCACAGGGAAGGAGGTGGTCCCTGCCCACAGAGAGTGATGTGATTTGATCAAATAATGGAAATAAACACCTCTAAGTTCAAGGTAAAATGAATGTTGAAGGTGCAGGAGCCTCACAGATCAGCAAATGGCTGACTTTGTGCTGTACAGAACCACATAACTGTGGCATGGTTTGGGTGGGAAGGGACCTCAAAGCTCATCCAGTTCCACCCCCTGCCATGGGCAGGGACACCTCCCACCAGCCCAGGGTGCTCCAAACCCCTCCAACCTGGCCTGGGACACTTCCAGGGATCCAGGGGCAGCCACAGCTTCTCTGGGCAACCTGTGCCAGGGTCTCCCTGCCCTCCCAGGGAAGAATTTCTCCCTAATATCCAATCTGAACATCCAAACTGACATCTCCCAGGACACCACACTGACCCTGGCCGAGGACACAGTGCCCAGCTCTGGGAACAGAACTCCCCTTCCCTCCTGAGCTCAGCAGTGTCTCTGTTCAGGTACCACGACTCTGGAGTGCCACAGCTCCACCATCACTTCAGAGGCATTTAAAACACGTTTTTCCTTCTTTTCTCATCTTTTCCAGAGATTTGCTCTATTCCGCATTTTAAGCTGAACAGAGAACTCCTTCTGACCAAGTGTCTCTGACCTTGAGGTCCCACAGTTCTGGGCTTGCCTTTGCTTCCAAAGGCTGCAGTGAGTCCCTGCAGTGAGTCCCATGGAACAGCCTCCAGGCATTCCCCAGACCCTGCCCAGCTCGGGGAGGGGAGGATTTACCTTCTGACAGTCTCTCCTTCCAGCCCTGGGCGGCCGAGGTGAAGAACTCGTTGTTGAGCGCGGAGCCGCTGAGCTTCATCAGCCCGTCAGCCCCCACCTGCAGCAGGACACAGGACACACAGGACAGGCAGGTCACCTCTGGGCAGGGCAGGGAATCACCCTGGAACACGGCAGGAGCCCCAGGGCTGCCACAGATCCCTCGGGAACCCGCCTGGAACTCGCACAGGGAAAAGCAACAGCGTCAGTCTGGCCATGCCCAGCCAAGGCTGGATCCTGGGGGCTGTGGGAGCTCCAGGTTGGATCTCAGGGGCTGTGGGAGCTCCAGGTTGGATCCCAGGGGCCGTGGGAGCTCCAGGTTGGATCTCAGGGGCTGTGGGAGCTCCAGGCTGGATCCTGGGGGCTGTGGGAGCTCCAGGTTGGATCCCAGGGGCTGTGGGAGCTCCAGGCTGGATCCCCAGAGCTCTTGGAGCTCCTCCTCACCCTCACCTCAGCCCAGCCCTCCACAGCCCTGCTGCTGCCCACACATCCATGGTAGCAACACACCCCCAGATGAATCCCAGAAGGATTTTCCGACTGTTTTACCTCCTGCACTGAAGAAAAGGGTTGCTCCCACTGACATAAATAAAGGATTTGGGTGTCTGGAACCACAGGAACACGCAACCCCAGACGGTTTGGGTTGGAAGGGACCTTACAGCCACCCCCTGCCAGGGGCAAGGACACCTCCCACTATCCCAGGTCGCTCCAGCCTGGCCTGGGACACCTCCAGGGCACAGTTTGCTGGGCAGGGCCCCCGTGTGAGCCCCCCCAGTCCCTCCATACCTGCCTGTCGACCTCGGGCAGCAGGAGCAGCAGGCGCTGCTGGCACTCGGGGGGCAGCACAGAGAAGGTGTGTTTGTTGATCAGCGCCCGCAGGTTCGTGTTCACCAGGATCGAGTCGGGCGTCTCCACGTCGATCTCGGCGCACTTGGCCCTCTTGAGCTGCCCTGCAACCAACCACAGCCCTGTCACATCAACCCCAAGGGGCTGCAGGGCCCCTCTGGAGTCCCCCCCTGCACGTTCCACAGCAGGAATCCCTTCTGGGGCCAGAGAATCACCTTTGGCTCTGCACGTGCAGCCAAAAGCAGAGCGTGGGAGCTCCTTCCCAGCCAGAACCCTCCACACCTGAGGCACTGCAGCCTGGCTCAGCCACCCTCCTGTCACTCAAGAAGGGGTTCTCAGGAGCGTTTCTAGAACTCCTTTTATCCAATTTTCTGTTTCAAGCCTCCAGTCAAGGTCAGTTTGATCCTCTGGATTTCTCCTTGGACTCTCCCACTTTGGTTCACGGCAAAAAGCCTTCCAGGAAAATCCATCAATCAGCTCGTTGTGCTCGTGTGGAAACCCCCCCAGCAGACACAGGGGAACCCCAGGGGGACCCTGCTGTCCCTCTGCTTTGCTGTGTGAGAGCCCCCAAGTCCAGCCCTGCCCTTTGTGCCACAGCTCTGGGGCTGTGCTGCTGATTCAGGGGGGGATGACACGGGAAGCATTTCAGGGAATCATGGAATGTCCTGAGCTGGAAGGGACCCACAGGGTCCATCTAAGCTTAGATGTTTAATATCTCCCGTTTTGCTGATAATGCACTTCTGATCCAAGCTCCAAACCCCGTGGGGTGTGGCCAGTCAAAGGAAATGGAACACAGCAGTGACACCCAGGGAAGGGCTGGAGCTGTGCCAGGGCAGGGTCAGGTGGGATCTCAGGACAAGGTTCTTCCCCCAGAGGGTGGTTGGGCACTGCCCAGGCTCCCCAGGGAATGGGCACGGCCCCAAGGCTGCCAGAGCTCAGGGAGGGTTTGGACAACGCTCTGAGGGACAGGGTGGGATTGTTGGGGTGTCTGGGCAGGGCCAGGGGTTGGATGGATGATCCCTGTGGGTCCCTTCCAGCTTAGGACATTCTGTGATCCTATAAGAAGATCAACACCACCCTTGGTAAATGTAAAGAGAACCCCAAAGGTCAGGAGGGCTGAGAAAGCCCAGACCCCAGTGAGGGGCCAGGAGCCAAACCACAGCAGGGTCTGAAGGGTGAGGATCTGGAAGGGATTTCTTTTTCCCTGTTCATGTTATCAGGGTGTGTAAGGACATTAAAAGGTCTGACAAACAGTGCAGGTCCTTTTGTGCTCTCAAACAGCTGCAAATTCCCAGGAAAAAGCCCTGATGAGGAGGACTGAGAGAGGCTGATTTGCACATGGAAAGTTGAATTATTCATCCTAATTCTTTATCCCAATTCCCACAGCAGACTGGCAGCACCTCCCAGGGCTCTCCAGAAGTCCCCCCAGCAACAGAATTAACACACTTCACTCAGTTCTGCTCTTTCAGGCTTTTGTTCTGCCCCTGGAGCAGCCAGAGCTCTGGGAGCAGGGCACTGGGGCTCTTACTTGCATGGAGCCTGTCGGATCTCTGGAACGGCTTCTTGCCCAGCCCTGGCAGGGAGTTCTCGAGCTTCACAGAGGGAGAGGAGCTGGAGGTGGAGTTCTGGGGGCTGCTGGACTGCCCCTCTGCCTGCTTCCCTTCCCAACCTGCAGGGAAAGGAGACCTTGGGACACGGGCACGGGCAGAGCAAGGCTCTGTTTGGATGGAACAGGTTCTCTAACACACAACCCCAGCCCTGGAGTCAGGGACAGGCACCTGCAGGACACAAACACTCCTCTGCTCTTGTAGCACTCACTGCCCAACAGGCTGAATGCAGGAGACCCCTCTGGAACCATGAGACCATCCCAAAACAAAGGGATGGTGTGGTTTGAGTCTATTTCCCTGTGAGTCCCCATTTATCTCCCACCTGGAATAGTGGGAATCCAACCCAGGAATGTCCTGTTAACACTTCAGAGTTAACAGAGTTCCTGTTAGAATTCACCATCAGGAAAAAAACCTCTTCATACTTTATGTGCCCTTTCTAAACTTCACTGTCACAGCTTTTGTTATCCCAGCCCAGCCCCGGGAATTCCTCTTCCCTCCCCTTTCCAGGACTCAGGAGACAGTTCCACGTCCTCCTTCCCAGTCACCACTCACCAAACCAGACAGACCCCACCCCTGGGATTCTCCTCACACATCCCTCACACCCACATTCCCCTCTGGGCAGCAGAATTCCTGCTGCTGCTGGGAAGAGCTTCTTCCCCAGCTCCTCCTGCCAAGGGAGAGGAATTAACCTGAGCTGCTCTCCCCTCTGCTCTCTTTAGTTTAGGGGAGCACCAGGCACTCCCCCCAGTCTGGAAAGGTGCTGAGGTCCCAGATCTTGGAAGAGAAACCCCACGGGAGTTGTGACATAGGATTAAGTCACAAACTAAATGAATTCTGGCTCCAATTAATGACTTGCACTACTCAGTTCCTTCCCCTGCTGTGCCAGCTCTGTTTCTCTCTTCCCCTCCTCTGGTTCCTTTCCCTCCCCTGTTCCTCACATGGGCTGTTCTGGCTCTGACTAAATCCCAGAAATTGTGGAATCAGTGCATTGCTTTCCAGCAGAACATTGTTCCCTCCTCACCTGCACATTTAATTTACTCCTCCTCCCCCCACACATCCCACTATCCCAGCTGGGAGCTGTCCCTGGGAACTGCCACAGGGACAGGAGGGGGCAAAGGGACTCCATGGGTGCTGATAAAAAACCCCCAGAGCCCCTTGTGCCACAGGAACCTCCAGAGCTGTGCCAGAAATGGATTCACAGCCTGGCTGGGGCTGCTGAACTCCCACTGATCCCACCCGGAATCAGAGGAGGAAGTCAAGGAAAAGCCTGGAAACAAGAAAGGATCCTGATCTGAGCCCAAGGAAAGCATTTAGGGCTGAAGGTACAGAGCAGGAAGGGCAAGACTTGCTGGCAGTTTCTGGCCCTTGCACCAGTGGCACCTCCCAGAGCAGGCTGGGGAACATCCCTCGGGAATGAATCCCACTCCTGCCCTGGGAATGAATCCCACTCCTGCCCCGGGAATGAATCCCACTCCTGCCCCGGGAATGAATCCCACTCCTGCCCTGGGAATGAATCCCACTCCTGCCCTGGGAATGAATCCCACTCCTGCCCTGGGAATGAATCCCACTCCTGCCCTGGGAATGAATCCCACTCCTGCCCCGGGACAGGCTGAGGACAAGGGGAGCTCCCAGGGCACTCCCAGGCTGAGCTGCTCATGGCTCTGGGAAAATCCTGAACCTGCACAGGGAATTTCAGCTGAACACTCCCACAGTTACACCCAGAACATGCAAGAGAAAACTGTTTTTCCTGCTAATACTGTTTTACTGCTGTTCCAGAACCTTCCCTGGCTGCCTCTGCTCCGGGGACACTGGGAATTCCCCTGGCCTGGAGAGGGACTGGCACTGCTGGCCACGTTCCACATCCCAGGGAAGGAGTGTGGAGAGCCCAGCCCTGCCCAGGATTGCTGGGAGAGCCAAGGCTGTGCCAGGGAATCCTCAGACAACCAGAGCCAGGACAGGAGCACCAACCTTCCCTCCTGCAGCCAAACAGGGACCACCTTTTATTTCCTCTTACACTTGCTGGGAAAAATGGGGTTTCCTTCCCATTTTCAGCTTTCTCATTTATCAGAAAGCTGAAACAGAGACACTGGGAAATTCCCACCTCTGCTCTGGAGCCAGGCTGGGAGAGCTGGGGGTGCTCAGCTGGGGAAGAGAAGGATCCAGGGAGAGACCTTGGAGAACATTCCAGAGCCTAAAGGGGCTCCAGGAGAGCTGGACAGGGACTGGGGACAAGGGCTGGAGGGACAGGACACAGGGAATGGATCCCAGTGCCAGAGGGCAGGGAGAGGTGGGAGACTGGGAAGGAATTGTTGGCTGGGAGGGTGGGGAGGGGCTGGGCTGGAATTCCCAGAGAAGCTGTGGCTGCCCCTGGATCCCTGGAAGTGTCCAAGGCCAGGTTGGACGGGGCTTGGAGCAACCTGGGCTGGTGGGAGGTGTCTCTGCCCATGGCATGGGATGGGATTTAAGGTCCCTCCCAACCCAAGCCTGGGATTTGATGATTCTGTGACTCAGAACCAGGCTGACAGAGCCAGGACCCACCGTGGCAATCAGTTACACAGGAAAGAATTCAGGGAAAACGGGTTGGAAGTAACTCCCAAGAATTCTGGATACCCTGGGAAATGCTGCTGCTGTTCAGGGAGCTCCTGCCCTGCTGGGTCAGCCAGAGCAGGGCAGGGACCTCCTTCACTCCTAACCCAGCACAAATGCTGGAAACCTGCTGGGATCTCTCAGGTGAGAACCTGCTCCTCTGGCACAGGACAGGGAATCCACCCTGGGGAACGAGCAGCCACTTGGGAAAACATCAATGCCAGGACAAACAGCCCTGATCTGCCCAGCCCTGGGCAGCAGCTGAGCACGGGGAGAGGCTTTAACCAGGCAGTGGCACAGTGGGAACCATCCAAGATCCATCCCTGCCCCAGTGCATCCCCACTGAAACCAAAGCCAGGGAAACAGGAGCTGGGCCACGTCAGGAGCAAGAGAACAGCACAGCAAAGAGCAGCTTCCCTGCTGTCCCCTGGACAGCACATGGAGCAGAGGGGCTCCCCCACCCCAGAGGGGCTCCCCCATCCCCACAGGGGCTCTCTCATCCCCAGA
>NW_020885071.1:88790-100977 GCF_003945725.1 Corapipo altera | reverse complement strand
GGGGCTCTCTCATCCCCAGAGGGGCTCTCCCATTCCCAGAGGGGCTCTCCCATCCCCAGAGGGGCTCCCCCATCCCCAGAGGGGCTCTCCCACCCCAGTGTCCCTGCACACACCTGACTTACCTGGAGTGGAATCCCCGCCTGCCTTGACGGCCTTGAGCAGGACGTGCTGGTTAGAGGACACGGGCATTCCCCGGCATTGCTGCTGCTGCTGCTGCTTCTGCTGCTGCTGCTTCAGGGCCTGGGGGCACAGGGGGGACAGGGGGGAGCTCAGCTGGGTCCTTACAAACCCTTCAGGCACGGCACAAACTGCTGGATCCTCCTCCTGCTCTGGCAAAAATTCAGCACAACTTCTGACCAAACCAGTCCCCCCCCAGGCCCTGCTGCTGTGTGTGCAGTGGGAGGCAGGTGATAATGGGATTAAACCTGATAAATGCACTGCCAAGAGGAGATTTGCCCCCTTTGCACCTACAGCTGAAAGTTAATGGTCACAGAGCACCCACAAATAACTTCAAAGTGAAAGTACCACGGTGTAATCCATTCCCTCTCCTGGGGAGAAGCAAGAAGAAACTTCCTAAAAAACCTTCAACAGAGGCACTGCCCGTCAGGGAAAGGTTTTTAATTAACAGAGATTCAAACACTAAAGAAAAGAAAATAAACCCCTTTAGTTTCAGGACAGACTCTTCAAGCAGCAGCCAGGACAGAGCCCAAAAGGCCCCGTGGCTGAGCCAAGGAAGGAAGGAGGGATTTGGTTAAACTGCAAACCAAAGTGTCTGTTTGCAAAAGCTGAAATCCAAACCCAACCAACCCCCAGAGCAGAATAAATTACAGCAACAGATCAAGGATCCCCTGGAATTTCAGAATAGGAAGTAACAGGATGTGCAGTGGGACTGCTCACTGGAGATCATCACTGTCTCAAACAATAACATTAACAACGAGGATAATGATAATAACAACACATTTAGAATGAGGAGAGGGAATAAAAACGTGCAGGAACCTGCAGGATCTGCCTCCTGGGGAAAGTAGAAATGATTTCAGAGTTTAAAGGCACAAACGAGGCAGTGACAGCAGAAGGATCCAGGCAGTGAAGAGACACCTCGGATCCTGTTTTCCCATTTATTAAATAGTTCCTATTTAGCCACTTCCACCACAGGTTAGAAAGACATTCAGCCAAACCAAGACATGGCAAGAGTGAACTGACCTCCTGTTGCTGAGGTCAAAAGGTTTCTAAAAAAAAAAAAAGAGATAAAAAGGGAGACCTGCCAAAAATCCACAAACCAGCCCAAGAAAGCTTTTCCAAACTGTCCCTTGCAGATGAGCCCCAGGGGACAGTGACAGTGGCAGAGCAGAGTTCCAGGGTTAAAGGCTCTCCCTCAGAAATGCCCCTTCCCTCTTCCCTCCAGGAATGTTGTAATTACTGGGCACTGGAGAAGGGAGGGCTGAACCCAACCAGTGCTCCTGGTTGGCAGGATCAGGGACAGGAGAACTCCCTTTAATTCTCCTGTCACTCAGTGTTGTGTTTGTCCAGCCCTGCTGCCTCCTCCCCTACATTTGCTCTTTCTATCTGCATTTCATAACTTGTCCTGCCCACAGTGGCAGTGGAAGATGTGACACCTGGTCAAAATGCCAGGAGGGGGGAACCAACATGAGCTTCAAGGTCCCTTCCAGACCAAAACTCCTCCAGGATTCCAAGAGGAGCTGCTGAGCACGGGGAGGGAAAGAGGTTTGTACCTGAGCCTGTTTCGTGGAATCATCGAATCCTGGGATGCTCTGGGTGGGAAGGGACCTTAAAGCTCATCCCATTCCATCCCTGCCACGGGCAGGGACACTTCCCACCATCCCAGGTTGCTCCAGCCTGGCCTGGGACACTTCCAGGGATGGGGCAGCCACAGCTTTCCTTGGCAACCTGTGCCACTTCCATCACTCCCTGAACAACAGGCCCTAATTAGCTCAGGTCCTTTCCCAAGGCCACAGGCACCTCTGGAATGCCATCCTGAGGGCTGCTTCTCAGCTGGAAAAGGTCAGGAAAAGGGGCAGGGCTGGAAGAGGTAAATCCTGTGGGGACACATCCCAATTCCATCTGCTGGGACGAGATCCCACAGCCCCTGCACTCCCACCCCCTCTGCACTGCATCCATAACTCCTCACAGACACTTCCCTTCCTGAGGAGTAAATCCAACCCCAATAAAGCATTTCCTTCCCAAGGATCACGGCAGAGTGAGCAGTGCAGCTGGGGAAACACCTGCAAATCCCACACTGGGGGACGGATCCACCCGGAATTTTTCACGGGGAGAAGCAAAATCATGTGAGGCACAAACACAAAACAACCTCCCACCCCGTGCTGTGCACACAGAGAACGGGATCCACAACAGCCATGCTTGGAATCAAGCATGGGGAAGAGTCAGAGCCCCTCTGTCCCCCACAGCACCCAGCAGAGATGCAACACAAAGGCTGTGTGCCCTGCACACACACCATCCACAGAATTCCTGCCCTCCTTCCCCTTCCCTCCACACACACACACTGCACCATCCACAGAATTCCTGCCCTCCTTCCCTCCATACACACCATCCACAGAATTCCTGCTATCCTTTCCCTCCACACACACCATCCACAGAATTCCTGCCCTCCTTCCCTCCACACACACCATCCACAGAATTCCTGCTATCCTTTCCCTCCACACACACCATCCACAGAATTCCTGTCCCTCCATACACACCATCCACAGAATTCCTTCCCCTCCACACACACACCATCCACAGAATTCCTGCTATCCTTTCCCTCCATTCACACCATCCACAGAATTCCTGCCCCTCCATACACACCATCCACAGAATTCCTGCCCTCCTTCCCTCCATACAGACAGAGCACCCACAGAATTCCTGCTCTCCTCCCCTTCCTTCCACGTGGACACACAGCACCCAAGGAATTCCATGGAAGGGAACCAGGGGAAGGAGTCAGTGCATTTAATTCTTCTCCCCAGAAAAAGTGAAGCCACTAAAAGCATTTCCTAAACCGGACTGTGGAAAGCTGCAGGCACTCAGCAGAGGGCTGGGGGAAAAGAAATCACATTTTATAGCCTTATGTCTAAAACAATACTTTTAAAAGGTCCTGATGCTTATTCAGGGAAAAGGCAAAGGAATGGCACAGCACAACACTTTGATCTCCTTCAGGGGAGGGGGAGGTTTCAGCCCCACGCCGTTTATGGACACCGAGAATTCCCGCATTAATTCCCTTCAGGGTGCAGTTTCACCAGGAAAAGCCACTTCCCAGAGGAACAGGAGCGCTGCAGGGATGTCCAGGAAGATCCCCCGGGCCACTCACCTGCTTGAGAGCCTTCTTGCTGTGCTTCTGGGAGGAGGAGAGCACCTTGCCCTGGATGGAGGGGGACGGGCAGCCCGACTGCGGGGACGACGTCTGGGACAGGCGGGACGACACTGCCAGGGAGAGAGAGAGGGAGAAACGTGGATGGACACAATCCAACCCTTGTGCCCTTCCCTCACCACGTCAGAGCATCTCAGGGGCTCCTCTGCCTGTTTGCTGAAGGGTCCTTTCTGTCCCCTCCTCCCCACCAAGGCACAGGTTCTCCCACAGCAGCTCCCATGGCTCCAACCTCAGCTGAGCCACCTCGGCTCCATCTCTGTGTCATCAACCCCACAAACAGCTGCACAGGGGGAGGAAAAGCTCCAGGCTGAGCCAGATCCAAATGGGAACACCAGGCAGGCCGTGGCTGTGTCCCTCTGGAATGACCTGTGCTTGGGGTCCTCACTGACAGCAGCTCCTCACCGGGGCAAGGATGAGTCCTGCACTGGGAACATCCAGAGACCTTCACTGGGGACACCCAGAGTCCTGCACTGGGGACACCCAGAGACCTTCACTGGGAACACCCAGAGACCTGCACAGCACTGGGAACATCCAGAGTCCTGCACAGCACTGGGAATATCCAGAGTCCTGCACAGCACTGGCAACATCCAGAGTCCTTCACTGGGAACACCCAGAGTCCTGCACAGCACTGGGAACATCCAGAGTCCTGCACAGCACTGGGGACACCCAGAGACCTTCACTGGAGACACCCAGAGTCCTACACAGCACTGGGAACACCCAGAGTCCTGCACAGCACTGGGGACACCCAGAGACCTGCACTGGAGACACCCAGAGACCTGCACAGCACTGGGAACATCCAGAGTCCTGCACAGCACTGGGAACATCCAGAGACCTGCACAGCACTGGGATCACCCAGAGTCCTGCACTGGGGACATCCAGAGACCTTCACTGGGGACACCCAGAGACCTGCACAGCACTGGGAACATCCAGAGTCCTTCACTGGGAACACCCAGAGTCCTGCACAGCACTGGGAACATCCAGAGTCCTGCACAGCACTGGGGACATCCAGAATCCTGCACAGCACTGGGATCACCCACGGGGTGCAGAGGAAGTGGAGCTTCACTGGCACTCGCTCCTTTTTGAAAAGAAACACGGGAATATACAGGATATCCCAGGAAATGCAGGTGCATTCCCAGTGGGTGAGTGCAGACACGTAAAGAAGTCTAGTCCAAGCCAGATGGAGTCCTGGAGTGAGGCTGGATCCAGTTCCAGATGATTTAACCCTTAAAGAGCCTCATTTCAGCCACAAACTGGGGATGGGGATTGAACAACAGCTGCTTGTGTGGCTCAAACCAACTGGTTTGGCACAGGACACCCAAAACCTCCAACTCTGGGGACACCTTCCACCAGCCCAGGCTGCTCCAAGCCCCATCCAGCCTGGCCTGGGACACTTCCAGGGATCCAGGGGCAGCCACAGCTTCTCTGGGCAGCCTGGGCCAGGGCCTCCCCACTCTCCCAGCCAGGAATCCCTTCCCAGTATCCCATCTCTCCCTGCTCTCTGGCAGTGGGATCCATTCCCTGTGTCCTCTCCCTCCATCCCGTGTCCCCAGTCCCTCTCCAGTTCTCCTGGAGCCCCTTCAGGCTCTGGAGGGGGCTCCAAGGTCTTCCTGGAGCCTTCTCTTAAAAAGAAAAGCCCTGAGTCAGCAAATTCCTGGTCTGTGAATGTCTCAGCCCGTGAATTTGTGGGATAAACAAACACTGAGAGATCAAAGAAACCAAGTGAGGAGTAAAAGTGTTTGATGCTGGGTGACCTCTGCCATAATAAACACATTCCCATCTAAACCAATTAAATTATCACTTCCTGAAGCAATTAGTTCTTGAACACACCAGAATAAAGCAGTGAAGGAGCCAAGAGATAATGACCCAGCTCTTCACCAGCCACAGCCAGAGGGATCCCACTCAGCATCCAGGGAGAAGGGCAGCTCCCAGAAACAGGGCAGGGACAGCAAACACCAGAGAGCAACATTGCAGCAGAACACACAGAATTAGCAACAATGAATTATAAAATGTGAAACCCTCACGTGTGGCTCGGATTCACTGAAGGGAGTAGGTTTTCAGGGGGCACACACAGAGGAGAGGAGGCAATCCCAGCCTCTGGAAGAGCAGGAAATACAGCAACTGAAAGGTCTGGGTGAGGAAGGGGTCATCCAACAGTCCCTGAGGGGATTAAACACCCCCAGGTGATCCCTGCCCCAGGTTAGAGGTGACACAGGGCACAGAGAGCAGAATCACCACTCCAAAGGCCAAAATAACCCAACCCTGGTGTCACACCAAGGGCTGCCAAGCACAGGCTGTGTCTGTGTGGGATATCTGTCTTCACTCTGGCTTTCTCACAAACTGAAAAGGATGTGGAGCTGAGATCCTGCCTCCTGGTGCCTTTAAATGCTCAGTGTTTGGAGGGAAGCTGCAGGAATGCTGACAGGATGCACCCTGGAAAGCAGCACTGATGTGACAACACTCCAGGGGCTGCTCTGCCTGCTCCCCCACAACCCCCAAAGCACTGGTCAGCCACTCCTCTCACACACATGCACAAAGAAACTGGGCAGGAGGAGGAGCAGTGGGATTTATTCACCAAGAACTGACTGAGGAAGATGAGTAGATAATAATTCCTTTAGGAAAACTGCTGCAAATAGCAAAGACAGGAGGTATCCAGGGATCCTTGGACCTGACAGGAGGGGGGAGCTGGGGGGAGGTCGGGCTCTGCTCCCAGGGAACAAGGGACAGGAGGAGAAGGAACAGCCTCCAGCTGTGCCAGGGGAGGCTCAGGTTGGATATTGGGAACAATTCCTTCCTGGGAAGGGTTGTCCAGCCCTGGCACAGCTGCCCAGGGCAGGAGTGGAGCCCCATCCCTGGAGGTGCCATCCAAAGGCAATGGTGGAAGGGATGGTTTGGGTTGGAAGGGACATTAAATCCCATCCCATTCCACCCCCTGCCATGGGCAGGGACACCTCCCACTAGCCCAGGTTGCTCCAAGCCTCATCCAGCCTGGCCTGGGACACTTCCAGGGATCCAGGGGCATCCCAAATTCCTGCTCCAGGGGTGGCTGTGTGACCCTGGGCTCGTCTGCCCCACGACACATCCACAGTGAAAAGCTGCCCTTCACTCAGTTGGGCTGGAAGTACAGTTGAGCTGAACTAAAAATACAACCCCCCCCCTCCAACTGTGAGCAGTCTTAAGCTTAAAATAACCCAATTTGAAACAGCTAATGGGATCCAGATGTATCACATGGAAAACTTGGAGTGAAGTCATTAAAACACGCTTTGAGGAGCACAGAAACGTCTCTGGTTAATCACAGACTGCTTTGGGTTGGAAGGGACTTTAAAGATCATCCAGTCCCACCCCCTGCCACGGGCAGGAACCCTTCCCACTTCAGCCAGTCTGGGATTCAACAATACTACGGGTTTAAGGACCAACAAGGCACCGTGGGAGCAGAAATGGAGGTGGATTCATGGAAAAGCAGCACAAACCCAGCAGCTGGATCTTGAACAGGTTCAGCCCATCCCACAGCCCAGCAGCTGGATCTTGAACAGGTTCAGCCCATCCCACAGCCCAGCAGCCTGAACAGGTTCAGCCCATCCCACAGCCCAGCACTTGGGCTCTACAACAGCAACTCCAAACTAACACTGACAGCAAACAAAGCCACGAGCCCACGTGGAACTGCCCCAGGGGGTTTGCCCACCCTGGTCACTCACTGCATTCCCAGGAATGCTTGGGTTTGAAGCAGCACAGCTCACACACACACACACACATACAGAAGGCACTGGTGGCACTCTCTGCCAAGCAGGTTCTCCAGCTGTGCCACGTCCCTGAGGAGCCTGTCAGACCCCAAAGCTTCACCTCCTGCTGCCAAGTGTGAGCTGCCCACAGAGCTCGAGGCACCTTCTGCTGCCTGCTGTGATTGGTGTCACTGCATTTTGAACAACAATGCATTTTTCAGAGGACCCAGTCAGTGGAACTTTGGAGAAGTGTCACACCTGCAGTGAAACACACCCTGGACAATTCTGTCCCTCTCAAGCCCCTGGGGCAGCAGGTGGTTGTGAAAACCCCTGGAGGTTACAGGGAAGAACCTTCTGCTTCTTTACAGAATCCTTCAGTAAAACATCTTCTCTTTCTGAGCGGTGCTTGTGGCTGCCTGGGACACCACAGGGTGCAGGGGACACGTGTGTTCCCGAGCCACAGCATCTCCCTGGAGCTTCCTGAGGGACTCATGGAACATCCAATCCCAGACTGGTTTGTCACCCCGTTGAAGGAGCACGTTCTTCACTGGGAAAACCACACAGCTGACCTGGAAACAGTTATTTCAGACTATTTAGGAATCCTCCAAAACAATTTTATCCAGAGGAAGTGATGAGGACAATACAACACCAATGACCCCATTCACCCCCAGTTCCAGGGCATGGAGCTGAAATACAGGCCTGTGCTTCCCATTCCTAAATCTGGGGTCAAAGGACAGCCAGTACAGATGAACTTCACCTGTCTCCCTGCATTCCCTTCCCTGCTTTTACCTGCTGCCACCTAAACAAACCACCACAAGCTCCCCAGGGCAGGAATCCTGTGCAGAGCATCCAGTCCTGTGGCCTCTGATCCAGGAGCCAGCCCAGGGGGTAACACATCCAGCCAAGGGTGCACTGTCAAAACTCAGAACCATCAAATCCCAGAATGGTTTGGGTGGGAAGGGCCCTTAAAGCTCATCCCATTCCAGCCCCTGCCCTGGGTAGGGACACCTCCCACCAGCCCAGGTTGCTCCAATCTGGCCTTGGACACTTCCAGGGATTAGCCAAGATTAAATTCTGTTTCTTCTCTGCCAGTTCCCAGCCACCACTGTCAAACCCCATCAAACTGAAGCTATTTGAGCTCTTCCTCCCCCAGTTGTTTGTGATTAACTCTTCCCGATTCGCTCCAGATGGGATCGCTCGCTCAGGGGTTCGTGTGGAATTCACTGCCAGCAGCACTTCCAGCTCACACCCCGAACCCCTGTTTGCTCATCTGCAATATTACAAACAGCCAAGGAAGCTCCAGCCCTGACTCTGACCCCAAATCCCCCCCCTGGACACGGGGTAGCCGGAATAGCCGGTCCCGTGCTCCGACCACGGATCCCACAGCTCGGGGCTGGGATCGAGGGAACAGCCGAGGTACTCACGGCTCTGGAGGGAACACACAGCACCACAAACGAGGTACTCACGGTTCTGGAGGGAACACACAGCACCACAAACCCTGCTCTGTGCCAGCCCCAGGCCCACTCCTGGCTCCGGCCGTTCCTCCCCGGATCCTCGGCCCCAAAACGGCCGCAGGGTCGTGGAACCAGGCAAGGCTTGGGTTGTTTTCTCCAGCGAGGAACTGCGCAGTCAGAGCTGAATCCCGGGGCTGAGGCACTGCCAGGGACAGGGACAGGACAGGGACAGGGACTGGGAACAGGACAAAGCCCTTCCCTTCTTTTCCCTTCCCTTCCTTTCCCCGGCACTGCACCCTCGGAGAGATCCTGCCCTCGGCAGAGACACTCCCCCTCCCCAGACAGACACGGCCGAGCCTCTGAACTAAACTTTGGCAAGAGAAGGACGTCTCCAAAAGCAGCTGGCTGGGCAGCCTCAGCTCCAGGCACTCCCACTTCCATGGCCTCCCCACGGCTCTGGGAATGTGCTGCTGGGAAGGGAAGGGGAAAGTTCTCTCCGCAGCACTGCCGGGACAGGACGGGGGACAGAGGCAGAGGCAGGGGGAGCATCCTCCCCTCTGCTTCACTTACTGAGAGCTGCCTGCTCTGAGCCATCAGCTGCTTCCAGAGGAACATGGGAACCAGCAGCACAGAGCTCATGGGCTGCCGGGAACACTCGGAATGAGAGTGGAAAGTCCCCGAGCCGTGGGCTCCTCACGGCTCCTGCAGCCTGACGGGAGCACCAGCAGGGGCTTCCATGCTCCTAAAAGTCAGGAAGTTGCCTCAAGCCATGTTTTGGGAGGAAAAGGATTAACTATTAACTAATTCTTCAACTATTATCTAATTCTTCAGCTATTAACTCATTCTCCCCCGGGAGGGTGGGGAGGCCCTGGCACAGGTTGCCCAGAGAAGCTGTGGCTGCCCCTGGATCCCTGGGAGTGTCCAAGGTCAGGCTGGATGGGGTTTGGAGCACCCTGGGCTGGTGGAAGGTGTCCCTGCCCATGGCAGGGGGAGGGATGAGATGAGCTTTAAGGTCCCTTTCAATCCAAACCATTCCATAATTCTACGAACCCCTGGCCTGGAAGATGGAGAACTGCTGAGGGCACGGGGGGTGTGCCCAGGCTGTGGTCAGCAAGGACAGGGGTGTCTGGTGCACTGACACGTGTTCTTCATTTTAAAAGACCTAATTTACCACAAATGATGAAAACAGAGCAAATCTGACTGGTAAGAAAAACAACTGACAAGAAGCACAACTGAAAACTGCAGCTTGTTATGGGACACTAATCAGAGCATCAGTAACCACAGAGAACCACATCCCCCACTGGAAACAGGGAATGGGAAAATCCTCCTCCTGGAGGAGAGGTAAAGGAAGCAGTTGAGATAATAAATGTATTATTTATTGCTGTGAGTCCTTCACAGGTGAAGACAACGGCCCAGCTGGGAATGTCACTGGAAATTGGAACTTAGCTGCCACTGATGCTAAAGTTACCCAGAGGCCATTTCAGGGGCTCTGAAAAGCACAGTGCAGGAGAAATGCTGCTCCACAGCATCCCAGGATCAATGAGGTTGGAAAAGACCTTCAAGACCAGGGAGTCCACCCTGTGAGCAATGCCCACCTTGTCCCCCAGCCCAGAGCAGTGAGTGCCACAGCCAGGCCTTCCTGGGACACCTCCAGGGCTGGGCACTCCAAACCTCCCTGGGCAGGATGGGAGCAGTGCTGGCACAGCCCCGGGGCCACTGGCCTCGTGCCCCCCTGGGCACACTGCTCTGCTCTGCAGAGAACACAGGGCAGTGATACCCATTTCCTAAAAACCCCACTTCAGGAAGGATAAAAGCCTTTTATCCTGGATTGGTGAATCCTGATGTTTTCAGTCACCCAGGGCAAACACTGCAACTCCCACCAACCCCCCTGCAGAGTCCTCATGTCCCTACATCCAACAGTCTGTGTGTCTGTCTGTATATATATATATATATAGGTTATACATCGTACTTCTACTTTAAATAATGGTTGGACAGGAAATTCAACCAAATTCAGAGTGTTTATGACAAACCCCACCAGAGACACACAATTTGCATGGGGCTGGTGCTGCCACCGAGGCCTGACGGTGCCAGGTGTGAGGCACAGACCCCCCTCAGCTGCCCCAAAACACCCCTGGGGCTGTGGAAACAAACAGAGAGGCCAAAAGTGGCAGGTTCTGCCCCGAACACCAGCCAGTCCACGGCTCTGCCACAAGGCACAAACAACTGGCCAAGGGGGCACTGGGCACAGCTGGACTCGACACCAGCCTGGAGAGAAGCTCCACTGACCCAAACCAAGGCAAAAAGGACATTTGTGCTCCGTGTGTGCAGCTCCCTCAGTGATTGCACAACGTGATCCCAGGGAAGCAGCTTCCTCCCCCAGTCACGGGCAGGAACTGGCTGCATTTAGAAATGCTGATATTTCTACCAAATCTCTCCAGCAGGAAGAAGCAAAGCGACAAAAACCAAACAGAACTCTTTTTTTTTCTTTTTTTTTTTTAAGTTGTTTCTGGCAGCTGTTTCTGGGGCAGGCAGCAGAGCCTGGCTGCTGGGGACACCCAGAGCCTCACAAAGCTCCTACAGCAAAGAGGTGCCACCCTCCAGCTGTGACCTGGCCCTCCTGTGACTCCCAGGGGTCCCCTCAGGCACAGGGCAGTGTCTCATCCCTAATTCCCATTTTCCCAAGCCACTGGCAGTGAGCACAGTGCAGACTTTAACCCCTCCAGGTATTTTCCTTCGCTGCCCCACGTAAGAGGAGTTTATGGTCACAACCTGTTTTAACCTCACCCAGATCTTCTGACCTCTTTTCAGTGCCTGACACTTTGCCAAATATACTTTTTGGATTTCTAATGTGGCTCAAACTGCCACAACTCTGAACACTGATCTGGTTAAACAGAAGTCTGGGAGCCAGGAGGGACCCCCTCAGTTGTGTAAAGATTCAAGACAAGCTGATCACTGCCCAGTGGAGAAGGATTATCCACAACCTTGCCCAGTTCATTTGCTCCTTTTCCCCTGAAGTTACACAGGAAACTTGAGTTGGGCTTTGCTGGAGGAGACCCACGACTGCCAAGTGTGTTTTATGTTCACAACGTCCACCTGCAGCTTGTCCTACACCACATTCCTGAGCTGGTGCTAAAAGCACCTCACTGAGGCATTTTCACACTTGAACTTTCAGGATGGCTCAAAACACCACAGAACCCAAAGGGTCTCACCAGCATCCTTTCAGAATCATGGGATTGTCTGGCTGGGAAAAGCCCTCTGAGACCAAGTCCAACCATCCCCAGCACTGCCCAGGCCACCACTAACCCGTGTCCCCAAGTGCCACATCCACAGGGATTTTAAATTCCTGCAGGGATGGGGACTCCCCCCCTGCCCTGGGCAGCTGTGCCAGGGCTGGGCAGCCCCTTCCAGGAAGGAATTGTCCCAGTATCCAACTGAAACCCCCCCATGGTGCCACTGAGGCCGCTCCCACAAGCCCCAGAAGAGCTGTTCTCACCACCAAACTCCACAGATGACCCCGAGCAGCTCTTTCACTTCAGGGCCCAGCAGTGGGGTCTGTCTCACCTCTGACGGGCACCGAGGGACCCCAAAGGCCCCTGCAGGGAGAACTGTGCCCCATCTCCCTGCTGGCACAGCCACCC
>NW_020885071.1:78062-88390 GCF_003945725.1 Corapipo altera | reverse complement strand
AATTCCAGCCAGGTCTGGGCTATTCTGGGATTTGATTATGAGATCTGGGATTTTTTTTTTCCTTTTGTGTGCTCCAGGTCGGCACAGCCCTGTGTGGGAGTGCTGCATTCCAGGGCTGATGCTCCACAGCTCCTGCCAAAGGAATCTCCCTAATTGGAATGTCATGTCTCGCTGGTTAAAAGAAGAGTAAATAAATGAACCCAGTGAAAATAAAACCAGCGGGGAAAAAGGCTTGGAGAGAGCTCAGGGATCGCTGCTGGAATTAACTCTGATCCCCCCCCAGGTCAGGATGGCACTGCCAGGGGCTCCTGGGGCTGCACATTCCCTCACTTCCCACTCCACTCATCCCTGACTGCAGGCTGGGACCGAGCTGAAACCACTTTCTGCTTTCATTCTGCTCCCCATGGCAGCTTTCTAGATATTAAATGTCAGGGGTTTTATGTACCAAGATCATGAAACTGCAGCGTTTGCTGGAGGAAACCAAAGGAATCCTCCCAGACCATAAAGGAAATGAAACACTGAAAATGAAAGATCATCTTCTCCCCTGTGGGCTTCTTAGAAACACACACTGCTTTGGGTGGGAAGGGACCTTAAAGCCCATCCACTGCCACCCCCCACCTTTCCAATGCCCCTTTAATTTCTAATTTACTAATCACTGGGCTTCCAGCAACACCCATAAAACGTGGCTTTATGCCAAAGGTCCAAATGCCACTCCTGATAAAAGCCATCAGCACCAGCCCCCACAGAGCAGCAAACCCCCTTTTCTGTGTTTGTACTGACCCCATTTTCTTTTGGGTTTTGGGTTTGAGGCACTTTTAGCAGCCATTTCAGGGTAGGATTCCCATTCCTTCTCTTCTGGGTTCCTCCTGCCCTTCCAGCCATTCAATGCTGTGATACACAAAACCTTTATATAAAATCTATCACACGGATTCCTACATAAAGATCTCTGTAAAAGATGCATGAATTCCCTCACAGGTTTTTACCCAATGTCACAACATTGGAGGTGTAGGGCAAGTAGCCCCCAAAAACCCCTCATGGACCAAATACTTTGAGAGGATTTTTCAGAAATTAAAATATTTCAGACAGACCATCTGTGGCTTTCCTGTCAAAGGATGGACCTGGAGTCAAGTTTTACTTCTAGGGGGTTTTTTATACTTACACTTTTTTATAGTCATATGTAATTTTGTACTTTCATGGTGCTTTAAATGCTTAAAATTCTACATGATGCTTCTTTTTTATTGTCTTGTGGCTCCAGGGATGGGTCTGACCCAGGTGAGCAGTAAAAGCCTCTTCTCCTGCAGTGACTCCCCACCAGGGCAGGGTTTGGCAGCTTAGAGCAGGCCTGTAACAGCTTTAGAGACCCCCTCTGCTCCCACTCAGGTGTCTCATTGCACTGGAAATGAGTTTTAAACAATGTCTTGTTTCGGCCAAGAAATTCTGTGCATGACTGAGGGGAAAAGGAAAAGGAAAATGTTGGATTGAAGGGTAAAGTTCCAGCACGAGCAGCTGTAGCACCAGCTCTCCAGGCCACCCAGAGCTGCCTGCAGGGAGGCTCCAGGCTCCCTCACCCAGCTGGCAGGGAGGAAACACTCATTTTTAACAGGGAATAACAGCACTGGAGTGAACAGAGTCCCCCCTGCTCCCAGAGCAATGCATGTCACAGCCTCACAAGGAATTAGGGCCTTTTTCTCATTAATTCAGCTCAGAACACCTCAGCAGCCCAGAAGTGTCTGAGCAGAGCTTTGAAGGAGGGAAGAATTGAGATGTTGGAAGGAGGGAAATGCAGTTTGTCAGGAATGAAGGCTGTACTGCTGTGCCTGACACAGTGAGACAGCAGGACAGGGCACTGTGGGATAAGTGACATTCCCTTCCCAGGGTGCCCAGTGACAACAGGATTCACCCCAGAGAGTGAAATCCCTCCTCTCCCTTGCCTGGCACTCCTGCACTGCTTCCATAGAAAAGCCAGGATCTGGAGATGGCAGAAATGCCTCTGAACCACCTGAGCTGAGCAGTCCCAGCCCCAGCACCCACGGCCCCAGCTGGGCTGGAGAGGATTCAACACCAAAACCTAAACAGGGCCTGGTTTGGGAGGGAGAGGAGACCAAACCAGGACAGGACCAAGCTCAGTGGCTCAAGGCCAGACCATGCAGGACCCCCCAGTTCACCCTCTCCCAGGGAACACAGGGGGAAGGCAGGGAAAGCCTGGGAGGAGCAGAGTGGCAGCTCCTGGGTGTGGAGCCCAGAGAGCTGCTCTGGGATGTGGAGGGGCCAAAACCCCTCCCAGGATCAGGTACCTGCAGCCCCTCACTGCCCAGGGGGGCACATCCCACCTGAGCTCTGAAGGGACGGCACATTCCAGGCTCTGGGATTGCTCTAAGGCACCAGAAGTGATGGATAAAACCCCCCAGGCCCTCCCCAGCCCGTTTTCAAACTGTCATTCCCAAAACAAGGACCCACCTTTCCTTTTCCACCTGCTCTTCCTCCCGTCCTTGGCGGCGCAGCCGTCGCTGCTGCTGCTGCTGTTCTCGGAGCTCTGCGAGTCGGACTGGCCATCACTGCTCTCCTCTGAGCCCTCTGACAGCTCCTTCAGCCCGTCTGGGACGTCCTTCTGCCAGGGGGACACAGGCACACACAGTCACCCCCCGGGCCAGCCCCTCCCACGGGCAGCAGAACCCTCAAAACAGGGAGGTTTTTATTTACCAGGGATTTTCTGCTGCTCCAGAGCAGAGCCAGAGCTGCTCCACCGCTGGCCTCAAACACTCTGCTGCCCTCTGGGAGTCCATTTAAACACTCAATGCAGGTGACACGTCCTCATCATCCCTCACAGGAGGCTTTAACTGCTCTCCCCTGACTTCTCCATCCCTGATCACCAACTCCAAAGCCAGGGCCCAGAGGGACGGGACACAGGAGAATGGCTCCCCAGTGCCAGAGGGGTCAGATGGGATATTGTTCCCACCAGAGCAGAGCAGCCCCTGACCTGCCAACACAGGTCCTGGGGAAAACACGCCTGGCACTGGTTTCTGAGTGGTCCTTACACCCTGTGAGGAGGGGCTGAGGGAGCTGTGGGGGCTCAGCCTGGAGCAAAGGAGGCTCAGGGGGGACCTTCTGGCTCTGCAACCCCCTGACAGGAGGGGGGAGCTGGGGAGGGGTCGGGCTCTGCTCCCAGGGAACAAGGGACAGGAGGAGAGGGAACGGCCTCCAGCTGTGCCAGGGGAGGCTCAGGTTGGACAGGAGGAGGAATTTCTCCCTGGAAAGGGTGGTCAGGCACTGGCAGGGGCTGCCCAGGGAGGTTTGGAGTGCCCAGCCCTGGAGGTGTCCCAGGAAGGCCTGGCTGTGGCACTCAGTGCTCTGGGCTGGGGGACAAGGTGGGGATGGGGCACAGGGTAGATCCATGGGCTGGGAGGGCTTTTCCAACCTCAAGGATTCTGGGATTCAGTGAAAGCCCTGTGCTGCCCAGGCTGTGGGGGGAGCACCTGCACTCACCTGTGGGTTTGGGCTGTTCCCCTCAGAGGGAGCAGCAGCTCTTCCATCCCTCCCACACCAAGCCCAGCCTGCCCTCTAGTGCTGATCCCATGGGATCCACACTGCAACACTCATTTCCAGGGCAGGAGAACTGGCTGTTCCCTGCTGTTCCCTGCTGCTGAGCTGACATGTCCCCCCTGTTCCCCCACCTGAAAAGCTCTGGGCACCTCCCAGAGGTGCTGAGCCAGGAGGAGATGGACTGTGGCCCATCACAACCCTCACCCCTGCTCTGCCTCTGTGCCACCCCCTCAGCCAAGGCTGAACTGGTGCCATCATTCCCAGTAATCCTTAGGAATGTGTGAGGTAGCAGGAGGGAACAGCTGGACAGCTCTGGGTGTGTCCCACAGGGAATCCCTTCTGCTGGGAAAAGCACCTCAGAACAGCTCTCCCTGGACCTGGAGACAACTGACTCCTTGTCCTGCCCCTGAAACCAGAGCCAGGAGTGATTTCCACACCCAAGGCCAATTAGGGTGACAAGGGCTGTCAGTGTTAATGACCCTGTGGTTCCATTCCTCTCTGTCCAGGAAGGAGTGAGAGAGGAAAAGTGTCCTGGGGGGACCCCCCACACTGAGCAGGTCTGGGCACAGCCTGCAGAGACAATCCACACCAAACCAGGAATGGTGTGAGGCCTCCTTCTAGTGTTTAAAACACAGATTATTTTAAATACACCAATCAGATCCGCCCATATTTTTCCCTCTGTCTTACTAACAGACTGAGGATAAAAGGTGATTTTTCATTTCTAGAGACAAGCTGAGAGCAGTGAAGATGAAATTACCCTTTCAGGGCTGAAGTTCTCTTGGTATTTTAATTATTCCTTCATTTCTGGGACAGTGACTGATATCAGCAAACCACCCTGTGGGTAACAGGAGCAGCTCCAGCTGTGCCCTCACACCCAGTGCTCAGGAGGGAACACCCACACTCCAACTCCTGCCAGTGAGGAACAGTCCCCTCTTCAGGATTATCCTGGATAATTTGGACATCAGGAGGAATTTCCTGCTGGAAAGGGTGGTCAGGCACTGGCAGGGGCTGCCCAGGGAGGTTTGGGGTGTCCCAGGAAGGCCTGGCTGTGGCACTCAGTGCTCTGGGCTGGGGACAAGGTGGGGATGGGGCACAGGGGGGATCCATGGGCTGGGAGGGCTTTTCCAGCCTCAGTGACTCCGAGATCCCAACCCAAGGTGTTTTTAAAGGGACCAAAGTCACCTGAGCACCCCAGGGAGGTGCCAGGAGGACACTCACTCACTCACCTTCAGGGTGTAGACTCCCATCCGTCCCGGCACCTTGTAGAAGATGCCCTCCTCCCCGCGGGAGTTGGTGTGTAACATGGCATTCAGGCAGGCCAGGGGGGACGTCCCACTGCAACAGAGCACCAGCTTAGAGCCCGGGGGGCTTTGGGAGCTCATCTCCTGCTGGGGGGACCCCTCACCCAACCATCACACTCGTGCAGAGGCACAAAGATCCCAGGCCCAGCTCGCGTTCCCAGGGAGGGCACGAGCTGGAGCTGCCACAGTGACACCACTCCACGTGTGCTCCAAGCCCCAGGAAAAAAGCAAACAAAAAAAGCCCCCACGTTCAGGCTCTCCAAGAATTTTTAGCCAGACATCAGCCCAGTCCCAGGGTTTTCCAGGCTCTGGATGCTCCATGTTGCTCATGTGGACCTCGGAGCGGGTTTGGTGGGAGCTCACAACGGGCTGCATGGGGATTTTAAGGTGTGTTGGGGGGGCTTTTTTTCCAAAATAGAACCCACATCTCACAAAAACGAGGGTTGTGGGATAAAGAATGGAAACAAATCACACCATTTCCCCTGAAAAGAGGGGATATCTCGGATCCCAGCAGGAGGGTGGAGGCAGAGGATCCCTCTTTTCACCGGTGGGGTGTTTTTTGTTTGGCTTTTTAAACCCGTCCTGCTGCAGACAGGAGCAAACCCAGGAGGCACAGGGGTGACCTGCAGGGACAGGGGGAATCACAGCCTCTCCCAGCCAGGTGTCCCTACTCCCAAAGCACACAAATGGGGAATCCTTCAGGAACCAGAGCCACCAAACTGACTGACACCCCGAATTTGTGACTGCTGGAGTGAACTCCCCGAGCAGGAGGCACAGCTGTGCCTGCAGTAAACCCAAACATCTCAAAAATCCCCCCAGATGGGGTGAAAAAAGCCTTGGGAGGAGAGGGGAATACAGGGGGGATGAGTAGAGCCCTCCAAGGATTTGGGCAGGGCCTTGTGCAGCAAGGCACCATTCCCTGCTGGGATCAGGACAGGCCAGATCCACGGGCTGGGCCCAAAGGTGAGACCCAGCAAAGCTGAGCTCTGCAGTAAAACCCTTTCACACTGCACTGATTGTTTTAGGGAAGCACAGAAATCCTTCCCTGGGAGGGTGGGCAGGCCCTGGCACAGGTTGCCCAGAGAAGCTGTGGCTGCCCCTGGATCCCTGGAAGTGTCCAAGGCCAGGTTGGAGCACCCTGGGATAGTGGGAGGTGTCCCTGCCCATGGTAGGGAGTGGGACTGGATGAGCTTTAATGCTCCTTCCAACCCAAACCATTCTGGGATTTGATGATTTTATGCCTTTTTCCCCAAAGCCTGTGGAAGAGTAGGGATCACTCTGCATCCCTCCCATTCCCAGGAAGCCTCAGGGTGGCAGGAGAGCTCTGCCACAGCCCTGACCTGCACCTCACCAAGCACATCCTTTTAAAAACTGCACCAGAGCAGAATCCAAGCATTTCACAGCAGTGTGGGCAGAGCTGGGCTTGGGAAGCTCCCCAAGGAATGATGCCTTGGCAGGACCCATCTTTACAAAAGCTTTACTCATCTGGCACCTCCACTGCTCCTCCTGAACTAATTCCCTGTTTAACAGCTTCTCCTTACTTTTAATTCCCTGTTTTCTCATGTTTGCCCCTCTCAAGGTACGTGCCCGTCCCTGGCACAAATCCAACACTACTCCAGCCTGTCACACAAGTTATTATTAAATTTTTTAAAGCTAAAACTAGCCAACAAATCCCACTTAACTTTGAAAAGAAATGGGTTGGATTTGGGCAGAAGACACGTGGTCATTTCAAATCCTTTCTGCCCTTATGGGCAGAGTCCTCGTGAGCACCCAATCCCTACGGGAACCATCCCATTCCCAGGACTGTCCCTCACTCCCAGCCCTGCTCTGGGTGCAGGATGGTGGTTCCCAGCTCCAACCAGTCTGACCAGTCCCTCAGGGCAGCTGCTGCAGGACTACATGAGCTGTGCCACCAGCAGCTCCCACCTGAGCTGATCTGGATCTCCACTGGCACAGGAACCTCCAAACCGGGCACTGGAACCTCCAAACTAGAAACACAAACCTCCAAACTGGAAAAAAGCCACCAAATCTCACCCAAAAAGACAAATGAGAACCAGCCAAGGTGCTCCCCCAGACCCCAGAAGGCATGGGGGCTGTGCTGGCCCTGCCTGATCCCAGGGAAACACTTTCCTTGGATAAAAGGGGGCTTTCCCCAGCCCTGGTAGTTTGCTCCCAAATACACCTGCAGTGGGACTGGGGTTACATTTATCCTTGGAGATGAAACCTGTTCTCCCTGGATGGAAGGATTTCACCCCTGGCTGGGTCTTTGCTGTCCCTGTGCTTGGAATCCCCCAGCATTCCCTCATTCCTCTCTCCACTCCCTGTGCTCTGCTCCCAGCCCACCTCCTGCTACCTGAAATGCCAGAGCTGCCCAAAAGCAGCCTCAGGAGCCAGATGTTGTTCTTCCAGTGATTTTAGTGCCTTTTTCCCCTGACTTTATACCCAAGGCCATCTCCTCCCTGTGCCAGGAACACACACTGGACCAACAGCCAGCTCTGGCAGCTCCCACCACTCCACCCCAAACCAAGCAGGTGATGCAAAGATGAGTTTCTGTCTGCTCCAGGTGCATCACCACCCCCAGTTTCACCCCGTTCCATCCCAAATCCACAGGGATCCATGGGTAGCTCCAGCTCTGCTGACTGGTAACGTGCCAGACCTGCTGGCAGGGGATCTCCAACCGGGATTTATCCTTCAGGGAAGAGCCTGTGGAGCTCAGCAAGGCTATGCCATGGCCAGCCTGTAACTGCTCTGCTCCTTGGTGTCCTGTCAGGGCTCTGCCAGACCTGCTGCAGCTCAAATCCCTCAGTTTTATTCCCAAAGCTCCTGAACTGGAAGGTTCTCCTGCTTTGTGTCACGGCCATGGACCACCCTGGGCTCCAGCTGAGCTCAGGTTTGGCTCTTGGCTTCAAGATGAGAGGTCTGAGGTGCAGATGCACAAACCTGCTGGGTTGGAGAGGCAGGAGGGACATCAGGATGAGGCTGGATGGGGCTTGGGGCACCCTGGAACAGTGGGAGGTGTCCCTGCCCGTGGCAGGGGGTGGCACTGGATGGGCTTTGAGGTCCCTTCCCAGACAAACCATTCCATGATTCCATGGCTCGAGGTGCCATTGTCTCCTCCTCACTCGGGGTGTGTTGTGCTCACCCGGGACACAGGGGCAGGGACAGCTCCAAATTCCACTTTACTGCACCCAGACAGGATTCTATCCACAAATCCAAGCCCTTGGATCAAGGTGCTGCACCTGCACAGGGCACGTTTAGGATTTCTCTGAACTCGTGTTTCCCTCGGGAATTAACTGTAGGAAGAGCCCGGCCTGGCTCCTGCCAGGGCTGATTTCCCTGGATCTGCCTGGGCTGTTTCCACCCCAAATCTCACTGATGCACTGGAAATGGAACACAGGCACCACCAGGGCACTGGAACTTTGTGCTGCCCAGGAACAGGAGCCCTTTCCAAGCCTGCTCTGACACATCAGGCAGGACCTGCCTGGTCAGGACACTTCCCTGATGAGAACCAGATAAATCCTGACACAGGGAACACTGACTCAGGCATCCTGCACCTCCAAAAGCCACTGGTGCCTCACCCAGTGCTTCCAACACCCATTTCTGACCAAAATTCCAGCAGTGCACCAAGGCAAGGATGCAGATACAGCCCTGGGGGACAGCCTGGATCTGGGTTATCCATCCCCTGGCACTCCCAGCTCTGCTTTTCCATGCAAATCCTGCTCAGAATTTGCCACCTCAGGTGAGTGCAGACCCGAGCTGGGAGTGCTGCTGGGAGCAAAGAGCCTTTGCAGCTGGACTGTCACTGATGCACTCCCAGCAGTGCATTATCCTGACTTTATTCCAGCTGGGAATTGCGTGTTCAGGGAGAGCAAACCTGTTTGAAGTGGTGAGGTGATGGGTGGGATGATCACCCAGTGCTGGGGACAGCCCAGGGACACACGGACAGGATCCCTGGGAAAACCTGGATCAATGTCCTGGGGGTCACACTGGTTCCCACCTCAGCTGAGAAACCCTTGGGAGGGCTGGGATCAGGATCCTGGATCAGGACAGGCTGGCAAATCCAGCTGGATTTGTGCACTGGAATGAGCTGGTATTAAAGCACAAACATCCCTCTGGGAGAGTTTGGGGGGCTCGGGGGTGACTCCAGCAGCCTCTACCAGGGCTCCCTTGGTTTCCATGGCATTCCCAGCACACACTGAAACTTCCTGGCTTTTCCTTTTCCAAAAAAAAAAAAGCTCAGCAAAGCTGGGCCTTTGAGTGAAACCTGCCCCAGCCAGGGCAGCACAGAGGGACTGGTGGTGCCAGGGCAGGGGCCACGGGCCAAGATCCTGTGCCCTCCTCATTGTCTGCTTGAAGCCTTGAGCCCCTTCACTTCCCCAGAGCTGCTGCTTTATCCTCACTCCCACTGTACTGGGGCTTGGGAAAAACCAGGGAGGGACAAATCCACCCCTCACAGCTTCCTCTGCCAGAGGCAAAATGGTTTGAGTTGGAATCAACCCAAGGGTTGAGCTGGAACCAAAACTGGTTCAGCCTGGGGAAGGGAAGGCTCCAGGAAAACTTCAGAGCCCCTTCCAGGGCTGAAAGGGGCTCCAAGAGAGCTGGAGAGGGGACTGGGGACAAGGAGGGGGGATGGTTTCCCACTGCCAGAGGGCAGGGAGAGATGGGAGGTTGGGAAGGAATTCCTGGCTGGGAGGGTGGGGAGGCCCTGGCACAGGTTGCCCAGAGGAGCTGTGGCTGCCCCTGGATCCCTGGAAGTGTCCAAGGCCAGGCTGGACGGGGCTTGGAGCAACCTGGTGCTGCCAGTCAACTGAAATGAGGGGGTTAGTAATGACTCCCTGCTAATGCCAGCCAAAACCAACCAATTCAACAGACCTGTGGAATCTATAAACCCATGACTGACACACAAATTGCATTTTTTTTTTTTCATCATTGCCCGAACAAGGGGGTTTGGGAACTTGTAAATATTAAAATTCAATTCTGAAAAATCACCATTTTCCACGTGCACACTGTCACTGATGAGCTGGAGAACCTGATCTCAGGGGGATCCCCAGCCAGGGACTGTCCCTGTGCCAGCAGGACAGGCACAGTCCTCACTTATCTGGACTGCTGGGAGGGCCAAAGCAGGGCAGGGGTGGCTCTTGTGGGGAACAGGCAGCTGTGAGGCCACAGCACAAGGAATGGGTGTTCTGAGCTCTCCCCCACTGAGGAGTTCTCCAAGCTGCCCAGCATTTCAGCCCAACACACACATCCCACCTTTTCCTGCCCAGAAATCCCAAAATAAAGTCAACATTTCAAACAGGACGTTTTAAACCCCCCACTGAATCAAAAGCTTCTTCAGACTGAGCAGGAAAAAGGGGGTTGAGTGGGAAATGAAGGTTATGGTGAGGACTCTGCTCCCAGCAGCTGCCTGGGGAAGGGATGGAAGGAGGTGGAGCATCCCTTCCACCCTGCAATCCCAATGGAGCATCCCTTCCACCCTGCAATCCC
>NW_020885071.1:73837-78052 GCF_003945725.1 Corapipo altera | reverse complement strand
CCCACTTCCCACGTGAACCAGAACGTTCACACCAACAGCTTTTTGTTCAGCAGGGCATTAAAAGGTGGTGGTTGAGAAGACCCTGGTTCCAGGAGTCTGGAAGTGCCAGGGCAGAGCCAGAGTCAAGAGCCCCCTCCCCATCCCACCCAGGACGTCAGACACGGGCAGGGTTAGGAAAGCAGGGGGTTCCCAGCTCGGGTCCCACGTTAAACTTGGCTTTTCCCCACAAGCAGCACCCGGTGGTGGCCCCAGACAAGGTGCACACACCCCACATGCAACCCAAGCACCCCCTCACCCCAAACCAGCAAGGGACAGGGAGGGGACACAGCGAGGAGCCGGGCACCCCACAGGGACACCATTCCCAGGGTGCATCCCAGGGAGCTGGGAGGCAAAGGGCATGCAGGGAGGGCAGGGCAGGGCCAGGAGAGTCACACCAGGGCCAGGGGCAGGGGCTCAAAGCAGGGGCTCTGCATTAGGGCTGGCAGGGGGTGTTAGGGAGGAGCAGCTTCGGGGCGAGCAGCGGTGGGTTCTTACCTTCTGCAGGTGGAGGGCAACCCAAAAAAAGGAGAGAAAGACCCCTTTAAAAACTCGAGCAAAACAACGGACTCATGGTTAATTCACACAAACCCTCCCCCCCCTCCATCCACCAGAGCCACATTTTAAACGTTTTGGGGTCGACCTGTGGGAATGTGGAGCCCGGGGGAGCCCTGGGGAGGGAGGTGGCACTGCCAGGGGGGTCCAGTCTGCTCCCAGGGCAGCTCCAACCACAGGACTGTCACCTTCACCAGGGAATGAGCTTCCCAGGAGCCAGGGGGGCCCTCTGGAAGTCTGTCTGTCTGCCCCGTGCAGACACACAGTGGAACAGGAACTTCCTCCTTCAGCCCCCTCAGCACAACTCCCAGCTCACAGCCCCGGGGCAAAGAGCAGCCCTGGAACCCAGACTGCCAGGGGTAAGACAGAGCAGGACCTTCACCAGCCCCACAGATGATCCATGGCCTTGCCAAGCCACCAACAATGCCAACTCATGCACATTTGGGCCTCCCCCCAGCGCTGGGGCTGGGGGCACCCACCCTGTCTCACACCCTGCAGCCCCTCTGGGCACACCAGCACTGCCAGTGTGGGGCTCTGCCTGAAAACAGGGATCCTGAGGGTTCCTGGAGCTGCACATGAGGATCCTGAGGGTTCCTGGAGCTGCACAGGAGGATCCTGAGGGTTCCTGGAGCTGCACAGGAGGATCCTGAGGGTTCCTGGAGCTGCACAGGAGGATCCTGAGGGTTCCTGGAGCTGCCATGTGCACTCAAACCAGGAGCTGGGGCAGGACCAGCAGTGCAGGCAGAGGTCTCAGCCACACTCAGGGGAAGCCCCCTCCTCTAAGGCTTTTGGGGCACAGAGTTAAGAGCTCCAGTGCTTTTGGGTTCCCCCTCTGTGTTTCTGGCACAGAACCAGGAGCCAGCTCGTACTGAAGAGAAACCCTGAACTGAGTTTTTTGAGGCCTCAGTGTTTTCCAGGAGAGAGCCAAGCTCTGATTCCTGCAGTGCTCATCAATACAGGATTACACTCCCTGTCCCCAGTCCCTCTCCAGCTCTCCTGGAGCCCCTTTAGGCTCTGGGAGGGGCTCCAAGGTCTCCCTGGATCCTTCTCTTCTCCAGGAGAGTGTTCAAGGGGCAGAAGTGGCACCTCCAGCTTTTCCTCACTTTGGGAATTGTCCTGGTAGAAGCTCCTGCCTGGCTCAGAGCACAGAACCCCAGGGGACAGCCAGGAGTGTCCAGAGGTGACACCCAAACACCAGTGACCTGGTTAAACATTAACCTGGAGCCCTCCCTGGGACTCTACCTGACAGGCACTGATCCAAAAATAGCTCTGACCTGGACTTTACACCGGAGCCTTTCCACAGGGATTTCACTGAACACATCCCAGAGGCCTCAGACAACACCCCCTGCTCTGCCCCCAGCTACAAATGTCAGCTGGTCACTGTTTGTCCCCTCCAGAAAGCACCAAACCCAGCTCTGAGCTGCCTGAAGAACTCCCTGCCCTGGCCTTCCTGACCCTCCCTGCTCCCAGCCCCACTCCTGAGGAACCCAGGGAGAAACCCTGGAGAGCCCCTTGCAATTAAAATGCTGCCAAAAAATTCCCCTTTCCCACCGGGAAAACATCAGCAAAGAGCCCCAGGACCCCAGCTGTGAGTCAGGAATCCTGCACAGCACGGCCCTAAGAGGCTGGCAGTGCTTTTAGGGACATTTTAGAGGAGCCATCCCCCAGGAGAGAGACAAAAATCTCACTCAGTGGAGAGGTCTGAGATAACCCAGGCTGGTGGCTCCTCAGCAAGGCACGTGGATGTCCCTGTCCTGCCCCCCAAACCCACCCAACACCACCAATATCAGAGCCAGGGGACACGAATTCAAGGTGTCCCAGCTCATCTGAAGGTCACCTTCAAAAGCAGCTGTGAATTAAACAATGTGTAAAGTTACTTATGGTTCAGTTGGCTGCAGCACCTCCCAGGTCAGCTCACAGTTTGCAAATTCAACCCCCTGGAAGGAGGTTTGAGGTACAGGAAAACCAAACACTCCTGGCCATTAAGAGAAGAAGCCAGCAGAGAATGCTAATTTTGGTGAGATATTCACTGATTTTAACACACCCAAGGAGATCAAGGAAATCCAACAGCTGATTAAAAACGTGGATTTAAAAAGCTGCTTCTCCTCAAACAAACATGACTCCCTGTTGCTGCCTCTCACTGCCCATCCACCCCAGGGAACTCTCCCAGCTGGCTCCTGGAGCACCAGGACAAAAAATCCTAAATACAGGTGAGGCAACCAGCCAGTATCACCCTGGGTTTCTGTTACCAAAAAAAAAAAAAAAACCTTATGAAAGATCTTGTCTTGTCCAAAACTCAGCCAAACTGCCCTGCACGCAGCAGAAATCTCTGCTCCCTCAGCTGCTGTTGTTTCATATCACAAGTTGTTTTATATTCTCCTTCCTCCCTGCAATTCCAAACCCTCTACACCAGCACCAGTGCCCTGAGTCCCCTGAACTCTCCCCCCCATTCCCTCCAGGAGCAGCTCCTGCCCAAGCACAGCCCAGGGATCACTTCTGGAATTGTTTTCTCCCTAGAAATCAGGGACTTTAAAGGGTTTGATGTAACTGAGGATCTGAGGCCATAAATGGTGAGTGAAAACCCAACAAACACCCCCTGCAGTGGAAGCTGGCAGAGTTTAAGGATGAGGTGCTTGGTGGGAGTACTTTGCTACCAAGAAATCTGCAATTTGGTTTATTGAAAGCGAATTGCACTGAGAAACAACTCCCAAAACTCTAGAAACACCTGAGACTCTCACCTTTCACCCGAGGCAGGAGCCAGGACAGGGCACTGCTGTCACCTGCTGCCAGGGGCTCTGGCAGAATGAACCTCCACAGCCTGGAGAGCTCCCCCTGCTCCACTGACAGCCTTTCCTCCTCCCCTAACAGCAGTTTTCCTCTAAGAAATGTTGATTTGTGTTCAGCCCATCTTGCCACGGGGTGTGACTCGCCAGAACCCCAACCCAGCCACCAGCACTGGCCCTCACTGCAATGTAAGTGCTTAAAATGGGACAATGCTTTAGGTTTTAACCCAAATAAAGCTTCATTACACCAGTGTAACACTTGAGGGGAACGATCCCAACCCAGCACCCAGGTGTGGCCAAGGGGAGGAGCTGAGATGAGTTTCCCCCCTGGCTGTTCCCACCAACACCCCTGGCTCTGGAGCTGAGGAGTCTGTGCTGTCCTGGTGCTCAGCACCAGCTCCTGGAGAGGGGAAAACAACTCCCCCAGCCCAGGCTCAACCCCCAGCCCAACCCTGAAGGGAGGAGGAGAGGCTGACAAGGGTTACAGGCACTGCTGCACTTCTGCTCTGCCCTTTTTTCTTTTGCTGTTTGGTCCCAAATGTGGCCTGAGCAGGCAGAGACTGGATCCTTTGGGTGCCACCTGAGCTCCTGCTCGAGGCTCTGCCCTGAGAGAGAACACCCTGAACTGCTAAAAAGGGTCCTGAGTCTCCTAAAAAGGGTCCTGAGTCCCCCAAAAAGGGTCCTGAGTCCCCGGGCCTGGGTGTTTGCTGGCCCTGTGCTCTGCCACCAGGACAGAGCAGTGCAAAGAGGCAAATTTGGGATGGCTGCCTAATTCCAAAACAGAAGAACAGGCACAGCCAACCCTCTTTATCCTCCCCCCTCTTTTCCTGTGCTCTCAGAA
>NW_020885071.1:69502-73737 GCF_003945725.1 Corapipo altera | reverse complement strand
CCCAGAGCCTGATCCCTTGGGAGCAGGAAGGTCCCTCAGGCAGAACCACACACCCCCTTCCAGGTAATTCCAAGGAAAACAGCAGCGGGCATGAAGTTTTCTGCATCAGGATCTTGAGCTGAGGCTGCTTTGTCACTTCCTGGGCGGCTCTGAGTGTGGTTTGGGTCATTTCAACACCTCAGCTGAACTGTCAGTTCACTTCTTGGTCAAAAAAACAACTTAAAAAACCTGCTGTGTTTTCTGCAGTGCCTGAAGCACCTGATCAGCTCTGGGTTATCCCATAAAAGAGCTGGAGTCCTGCACACCTGGGAATCAGGGACGACCCTCTTCCAGCTCCCTCGGGGGAAAAAGCACTGGTGACTTGAGGGCTTGTTTGCAGATGGGACCCAGACACCAAACCTGCACCATTCCAGTCCCAAAAATCCCCAGGGGATGGGGGCTAACAGCAAACCACCCTGAGCTGGGACCAGCGGGTCTGACTGGTACAGGTGCTCCACTCACCTGATCTCCTTAAGTCCTTCCTTCTGGATAACCTGAAGGATCTCTTTATGGCTCATGGGTGTGTTGGGATATTTCTCCAGGACCTGGCAGGAGAAAGCAGATTGAGAGGAAGTCACTCGTTTGCATTTTGACTTTAATATTAAACCTACATGTAATGGTTTGGATTTCTCCAGGGGAAGGGACTGCTGACCCTCTCCCACCTCATGGCCACCCCCTGGAGGACACAGGGAGCAGAGGGACTCCAGAGAGCAGCTGAGGGACTTCAGTGCAATTCCTGAGTTTTATTTTGAATGTCCTGCCCCTTGACAGCACTTTGTGGAGAATTAAAGCCTCCCCAACCACCAGCTTTCCCACCCTGGAATGCTTCAGGAACTCTGAGGTACCTCAGACCCAACACTCCCAAAAACCCCAAATCCTTGAGCCCGAAACTGCTGCTCAGTTTGGCTGAAAGGATCAAAGAAGCTGAAGGAAAGGGGGGGGGATTGACACTGTTGGGAACTCTCTGCACACAGGTCAGCCTTTAAAGTCCATAAATGTGGTCCATGGAAATGTAAACTGCCAAACACATCCCCACCCCTCCCCAGCCCAAGCTCTCCTCCCTTCTGAGGGCACTGAGACGCAAAAGTAGGATTGAAAGAGTGGCCAGAGAGATGTCTGAGGCTTCTGAAGGAAGATGCCAGTTGCCACACGTCATTTGGATATTTTAGGCAGTCGTTTGTGCTGGGGGATGGGCAGGAAATGCCTCGTTTCCTTCTTAGTCATCAGCTTTTGACCCGAGCCCGGCACAGCAACCCCCAGTCCTGGCCTGGGGCTTCCACCAGACCCAAACCACAGGAGCCTGCAGTGCCAACCCTGACAGTGCCAACCCTGACAGTGCCAACCCTGACAGTGACTCTGCAGGAGGAAACCAACAGTTTCAGTTCCTCTGTTCAGCAGCTGGGCAGGACCCAGGGCTCCTCCTGAACCCCTGCACCTCCTTCCCTCCAGGAACACCCCATTATCCCCACAAGGGTTCTGCTCTCCTGGAAGGGACTTGGGCTGCAGCCTCTCCCTGCTCAGAGAACAAAACCCCTGCATTTGGCTGCATCTGCAGCTCTGGAAGCTCCAGGTGATGGCCCCATCCTGGTAAATCTCTTGTTAAGTGGTGTTAAAGCCTGACTTTCAGAGGATCAGACAATCCCAAAACGGTTCAGGTGGGAAGGGAGCTCAAAGATCACCCAGCTCCACTCCCTGCCGTGGGCAGGGACACCTTCCACCAGCCCAGGAGCTCAGTCTGAAAGCTTCTTCTGCACCAAGTGAGGGCAAGAAATGAGGTTTCTCTCCATTTCCATCTGCAGTGTCACCTTCCCACTGCAGGCAGCAAAGGCAGGAGAGGAAGGAGGCAGTGCTGGGAGTGCATCCACAGGGAGCCTGAGGGCACTGCCCACTGCTCACACACAAACCCAACTGGGCATTCTTCTCCCTGGGCACTGTGCTCTCCTCACTTTCACCACCTGGACCTGCTCCTGACAGGCCCCATCTCGCAGCAATCCCTCAGCTCATTAACTCCTCACCACCACAGTGCCAATTAACGCTGAGCTGGACCAGGGACTCTCATCAGTGAGTACAGGGAGCAACAAAAGCTTTCCCAATTCTATCCCTGCCTGCCCCCAGGCACCTCTCCCAGGTAACCTGCCCCCACCTCTTCCTCCCACAGGCCTTTTCCCTGGAGCTGAGCTCAGCAGGACGAGCTTGGCCTCCTGCCACCCCTGCCCTGCTCCCTGCCCACGGTGCTGGGCCACCCTCAGAAGGTCACCCCGGAACATCAACCAGCTCTGCTGGGTTCCTCTGCTCCACAGGAGACATTCCTAGAAACATGGAATTATTTAGCTTGGAAGACACCCCTGAGATCACCGAGTACAACCAGCACTGACCCACGGCCTCAAGTGCCACCCTGGCTTTGCCAACTCAGCATCAAAGTGTCTCGTGTTCAGCAACCACCAGCACAGGGGAAACCCATCAGAGGGCCCCTGTGCCTCCCCAGGACCAGGATTAATCTGCGCCCTCCTGATAAGAGTCATCCTGTGCTCTTCAAGAAACTTGTTGAATGTTAACTGGTTGGCTGAACAGAGCAGTTCACACCTCCAGCTGCACCAAGAGCTGCCTCCTGCCTCCTTCCTCTGCTGAGGACCCAGGAGTGAGGAGTGGAGAGACTCTTAAAAAAAACAGATACACTGAAGTACCTTCTCCTCTCCCTTCTGCCCTGTAACCCCCTATCAGAGCTTTCATTTTTAGTTGCTGTGTGTAGATAAATAAAAGCTCCTGTCTGCCAGAGGGCTGGGTTTGAGGGGCACTGGAGGACTGAGAGTGAGGGTTTATGAAGGACCTTCGTGCTGGGCTGAGCCAAGAGAACAAACCAGCAAGTGCCACCCCTGGGTCCTGGGACCCTTCATTCCCTGAGCAGGGCTGGGAATGCTGACAAGTGTCAGCTCAATGCAGGGGAAGCCAAGGGCTTGGGATGGGGTCACCGATGCTCAGATCACACCCCCTCAGGGGGGGAACAGTCCACTTGGCTCCTTATTGACAAAAAAACATTAATCATGGAATGGTTTGGGTTGGGAGGGACCTTAAGGATCATCTCACTCCAACCTGTCTCGTTCCAGTCCTGTTTTCTAGTTCCAGGGATCATCAGAAGAAATGATGTTTCCTAATTTTACACCTTGGTTGGGCTCCATGGCCTTAAAGGGCTTTTCCAACCTCAGCAAACCTGTGGTTCATCTCTTTTGTGTTATGGTTCTGCTGAAGATGTTCATGTGAATCAGCTGATATTGGTGTCAATATCATATAAATGGGAGAGTGTCAAAAGTTAAACCCAACCACCCTCTAACCAGGACTCTGTGTGATCCTGGAGGGCTCCTCCAGCTGAAATGGTTCTGTGACCCTGGGAAATGTGTCCTGGGCTGCTGTACCTGCAGACAGTGGGACACCTACCCCCTCTGCTCCCCAGTGAGCAGCAATCACTGCTCACACAGAGCTCCATCTCTGGTCCAACAGAGCTAAAACTGCCAGGAGAAAATGCATTTCCAGGCTGCCCATTCCCGGGTTTTGTTCCTTTCCTTGGTCCTTTGACAGAGGAGGAGGTGAGAACCCACAGGGAGATCCTCTGGGAGCAGGAGAGCAGGGCTGGGACTGGATGGATGGACTGAGGGCTGAGTGAGAACAGGTCAGGAAGTGGTGAGAACCTCAGCTCTGACACCTCAGTGCTCAGGCAGCAGCTCTGCCAGAGCAGGGCTGGGACCTGGAGGTGGAGCTGGAACCTGCAGGGCCAGGCTGAGCTGGGGAGGGATTTCCACACACCCTACTCCACCTGAATTCTTCCTAAAAAACACACAGGCTAAAGTCATGGCTCCTTACACCCCACATTTTCCTACTGCTTCTCACTAGGAAAAGGAAAGTTTCTCTTCCTACAGAGCTTAAAAAGACCCTGCACTGAACCTCCTCACCCAAGGAAAAGGTGGGAATTAACTGAGCCACCACTGCTCTTCCCCTTCCCAACTCCACCTGCTCCATGGAACAAAGCTCTGGGCAGTGGAGATCTCCACCCAGGACACTGGATCACTGGGATGGTCACCAAAGCTCTGCTCTCCCTGTGATTCCATACACACACACAGGGATCCCATATGGGGATTCCATACACACACAGGGATCCCACACACACACAGGGATCCCATATGGGGATTCCACACACACACAGG
>NW_020885071.1:68060-69492 GCF_003945725.1 Corapipo altera | reverse complement strand
ATGGGGATTCCACACACACACAGGGATCCCATATGGGGATTCCATACCCACAGTGACCCAAACAGCACTGGGGGTGCCCCAGCAGTGCCCAGCACAGGGACAGGCACTGCCCTGGGCCTGTGGCCACACCATTTTTGACACAAATCAAACAGCAGGAACGAGCTCCTTCCAGATCCAGCACCAGGGCCTCGGGAAACTCAGCCACTGCCAAACAAAACCCAAGGTTCAGTGCTGATTCCTGGGCCAGGAGGGATGGATGGAATATAGGGAACACGGTGCCTCTGTCCCAGGGAACAAACCCCACACACACACACTCCCTGGACAGAGGTTCCTGGCTCCCCAAGAGCTGCAGAGCAGCCCCAGGACACCACAGCAGCCACACTCCTGTGAGGGCTGCACTGAACCATCCATGAAACAGGGGGCTGAGACCCTCAGTGAGGGAGGCAAAACCAGAGCTGCCCTCCCCCAGAGCTGCCCAGCACAAACCACCTCTCCCTGGGACACAGGGCCAGGTTGGTTCAGAGCTCAGCCCCTGCCAGCAGCAGGAGTTGGCTGCACTGTTCCAGTAAAGCTCTGAGTGATCCAAGGCCTGCCCACGTAAATCCAGCAGTGCACCACGCCAGGATTCCAAAGGAAGGAGGAGAAAAGCCTCATGGAAACTCGTGTTTGAAGTGGCTGGGGCTGTTTGTGTTTGTTTGGAACAGGGATCAGCCCGTCGGGGTTTAATCCCCAGATTCTCCAAGGCTGGATGTGAAGGAGCACCTCAGCCCATTAATGCTTTCAGAGAGCCTTTGGAGAAGGGCACTTTGGAATTCCTGCTGCTGGTTGTTCCCTCGTGCAAAGGAGGGTTTAAAACTGGGAGACCTGATGGTGCAAACACAGCCACCGCTCGCACCCCTTCCTGGAAACAGCATTTAAACTTCCCAAATCCATGAATCCACAGCAGCCTGAGGAGTTCCTGCCTCAGTCCCCACAAAACCTGATCATCTGGTTCCACCTCCTCCTCCTCACATCCAACAGGGACCTCTGAGCTCCCAGCCATCCATCCCCCTCCAGGAGGAGAATTCCAGCTGAGCTCCAGACACCAGCAGGAGCTGTAAATCCCCTTCCAGTGGGAAACCATCCCCGAGCAACGAAAACCCTGGAGAGGGAAGTGGGTCAGCTATAAAAAACCTGGGGAGAATGTGAAATTCCTGCTCGGTCAGACCCCTCAGAGCAGCTGTGGGAACACCAGGAACAGGGGCAGGGACAACAGGAACAGGGGCAGGGACAACAGGAACAGCAGCAGGGACAGGGGCAGGGACAGCAGGGACAGGGGCAGGAACACCAGGAACAGGGGCAGGAACACCAGGGACAGGGGCAGGAACACCAGGAACAGGGGCAGGAACACCAGGAACAGGGGCAGGAACACCAGGAACAGGGGCAGGAACAC
>NW_020885071.1:64821-68050 GCF_003945725.1 Corapipo altera | reverse complement strand
CAGGGGCAGGAACACCAGGAACAGGGGCAGGAACACCAGGGACAGGGACAGGAACAGCAGGAACAGGGACAACATGGGATGAAGGGTTTGACCCAGATTGCAGTATCTGCTCCACTCATCCAATTAGCCAAATGCTGCCTGGGGTTTTAGCCAGAAAACCAGGTCAGGAAGGAATGGGCAATTCCAGGTGCCACCAAACATCAGGGAATGCTGTCATTTCACACCACCCCTGAGGGGGTTGAGTAGCAGCCTGGAGAGGTGACACCCCATAGCCACCTTTCCTGGAGGAGGGCACGGAGCACTGCAGGCTGTGCTGCCACAGCAGTGCCAGGGATGCTCAGGAACTGCTGGTTCCTGCCAGGATCCACTGCTGGAGAGGTGGGGCAGGACTGGCACATGGGGTGGAGGTTGTGCCCCACACTCAGCACAGGCAGGAACCAAACTGAAAATCACAGACTGGTTTGGGTTGGAAGGATCCCTAAAGCTCATCCCATCCCACCCCCTGCCATGGGCAGGGACACCTCCCACCAGCCCAGGGTGCTCCAAACCCCTCCAGCCTGGCCTGGGACATTTCCAGGGATCCAGGGGCAGCCACAGCTTCTCTGGGCAACCTGTGCCAGGGCCTGCCCACCCTCACAGCCAGGAATTCCTTCCCAGTATCCCATCTAAACCTACCCTCTAAACTGTCCCTATCTGTGATGTTTCATTTCAATGACATGTCCAAGAGGACACTGAAGTGCTGCTTCAAACCAACCTCATCTGGATTAATGGAGAACTTGTCCAACCAAAAGACAACGTGACCACTCCACAGACTACACTGGGCTCCCACTGACTTCCAAAACTACCACCCAGACACTTGACAAGCTCATCTTCAAGTGGAGAATAAAGTTTCTTGGAACCACAGAGTGTCACGAGTTGGAACAGACCCCCAAGAACCGAGTCCAACTCCCAAGTTTGAAAGAAGCTCAACAAAGCTGTGGGATGTTTTTGTACACCCAGCTGTCAGGCCCTAAGCTCTCTGTAAGTATCAGTGGCAATAAAATTAATATGGGAGCTCCAGCCCTGCAGCAGCACCTCCATTCTCAGTGCCAGGTGAACAGGCAGCTGGCTCAGGGCTGGGACAAGCCCCTGGTTCCCAGCAGGGAAATCATGGCAATGCCACTGGAGAGCACACAGGGGAGGGCTCAGAGTCCCACAGCCTGCACAGCAGCCCCACAGAGAAGTCCCCAAAACAAGCAGTGCTCAGCCAGCCCAGGGGCAGAGCCAGCTCCTGCTCAGGCCAGGCAGGGACACGGGAGCAGCTTCCAGGGTCTGTGCAGGAGAGCACAGGCACATCCACACCAACCCGGAGCTGTGAACCCAGACAGGGGGCTTGGCTTCACTCAGGGCAGAGGAACGTTGGACTCCAGTGTCCCCACGTCCCAGTAAAGCCCCAAACTCCTGCTGGGAGGTGGTCCCAGAGCTCTGGCACGGCTCCTCCCTCCAGGCTGCAGGGCCACGTGCCCCAGCCCAGTGGTAAACAGGGTCAGGGATCTGATCCCAGCTAAAAATAGCAGCACCTTTCCTTTCAGTTAAGGGGGGAAAAAAAAGCTCTAGGGTCGAGTTTGCCAAGCAGCCTCACACACTCGTGGGTGCTGGAGGAGAGGCCAGAGCAAGGGCAGTGCTGGCACAGAATCCTGGGATCACTGAGGTGGGAAAAGCCCTCCCAGCCCATGGATCCCCCCTGGGCCCCATCCCCACCTCGTCCCCAGCCCAGAGCACTGAGTGCCACAGTCAGGGAGTTCAGGATGACCCCAACCTTCAGGACCTTCAGGGCCAACTGGAGCCACTGGGTTTCCACAGCCCAGTGACCCTGGAGGGCACATGCAGCTCTCTGGGAGGACACTGCTTTTACACATTCCTTCCCCTCCAGCAGAGAAGAAACCTGGACACCCATCCCTCCCTTTTAGGGCTGGAAAACACGGAACTGTGCCCAGGTCTAGGGGAGACACTGGGTCAGAGATGGACCAGGGAGCCCCAGCACCCCGAAACAACACAAGAAATGGCACATGAAGCACATTTGCTGCTTGGTTTGGGGAAGTGCCCCATTTGTAGAGACCCCAAATAAAACCAGTTGGTTTCTGAGCTGCTCATTTACAGCTCGGAAGCTTTAAGAGAAAAACAAATAACTTTGCAGAACTCCCATTTGCACAGCAAGAGCTGGAGGTGGCAGAAGGAAGGGAAGGGAACCCCCTGCAAACACTTTCAGCACAGGGGGACGAGGAAAAGCAACACTCTGAGCGTGTCTCACGAGGCATTCCAAGATGTGAGCCAGGCACTGAGAACAGCCAGGGCACTGCTGGGCCTAAAGTGTGGGTTCCAGGCTGTTAATTCACCAGGTGTCCCCAAAGCAGGAGGTCAAACACAAAGACACAGGTGGTGGATTGAGCTGCCTTTCCAGTCAGACGTTGATTTGGAATTATTTGGATGGGAAGGGGCCTCAAAGCCCATCCCATTCCACCCCCTGCCATGGGCAGGGACACCTTCCACCAGTCCAGGTTGATCCAAGCCCTGTCCAACCTGGCCTGGGACACTTCCAGGGATCCAGGGACAGCCACACCCTATTCCATGGGGCACAGGGGACACAGCCTATTCTATAGGGCACAGGGGACACACCCTATCCCATGGGGCACAGGGACACACCCTATTCTATAGGGCACAGGGGACACACCCTATTCTATAGGGCACAGGGGACACACCCTATTCCATGGGGCACAGGGGACACACCCTATTCCATGGGGCACAGGGACACCCCCTATTCTATAGGGCACAGGGGACACCCCCTATTCCATGGGGCACAGGGACACCCCCTATTCTATAGGGCAGAGGGGACACCCCCTATTCCATGGGGCACAGGGACACACTCTATTCTATAGGGCAGAGGGACACACCCTATTCTATAGGGCAGAGGGACACACCCTATTCTATAGGGCAGAGGGACACACCCTATCCCATGGGGCACAGGGGACACACCCTATTCTATAGGGCACAGGGGACACACCCTGTTCCATGGGGCACAGGGACACACCCTATCCCATGGGGCAGAGGGACACACCCTATTCCATAGGGCACAGGGACACACCCTATTCCATGGGGCACAGGGACACACCCTATTCTATAGGGCACAGGGGATACACCCTATCCCATGGGGCACAGGGACACACCCTGTTCCATGGGGCACAGGGACACA